>NC_071630.1:15838517-15901017 GCF_014839835.1 Dryobates pubescens | reverse complement strand
CACCTAACCAATGAGTTAGTACATAAAGACAAGAGTGTATGGGTGAAAGAGTTACAAGCCTTTACGTATGCAAAATAAATTCACTCAAAGCTTCATTAATATTAATTTAAATTCAGAACCCATTTACATTAAATTGTTCATTAAAAATTGCCTATTTTATGCAACATGCATTCTGCAAAGAACACAGAAGAAACTGAAACAGAGGGCTCAATTTAATGATGGAAATATCAAAAGTAAATGAATTTGAATCATTCCAAACGAATAATAAACCAGCTCTCTCCTCTATGCTAATGCGCAAAGTTTGGCAGGACTTTGGCGGAAGGGCATGGAAACCGCTTTGCTTCCCCCCTTGCGAAGGCTTGGTAGATGCCCTTTTGACCTTCCCACCACTGTACAGTCTTGACAAAATTATTTATGGACAGGACCTAAAAATCACCTCCTTAAAAATGTTCACTAATTGTGAGCACAGTGAAGTGGTTCAAAACTTGCATTTGTTCCAAGCAATGTCAAGCTTAGCTTAGCTGTTTAACAGTACGCAGAAGATGGGACGTAAAGGTAAGGAAGGCTGGGAATGGATACATCTTCACTGGTAAACTCCCACACCAACAAATACATTGAACTTACATGATTCCCAACAGCTGTTCTGAATGAAGAAAAGAGAGTCATAATTAATAACATGTGTCCTGACAGAATTAATTAATAATTTACAATTAAGTCTTAAATGCAAACTTTGATTATTCTTGAAGAGTCTCACGTTCACTGTTTAAACAATCCAGGTAATGGCATTGGCAAAGAGCTCTCAGATATTTTATGATCTTTTGGTAACTCCTTCCACACTCTCCCTCCACCCCCAGGGAAAGAAAAAAAACCAAACAACCTTTAAACATTCTCTGAGAAATATCTTAAAGTTGATGCTTGCAATGAGAAGTGTTTAAATTCTGCAGATTGGCTCTCTACCGAGATGACCAAAATATCTTTCAGGCGCAAAATCAGGAAAAGGCAGTAGGATGAATCTTGCAGCCTCTGAAATTAAGCCCTACTTATTTCAACTCCTACACTTCTATTTGTGAAAATGGTAACAAACCATTTCAAGCTCTGACAATGTTCTATTCTGCATTAGTATACTTAAGGAAACTACAACACAGTCTCTTGTGGACTATGCTTTAAATCTTTTGAGCCAATTTTCACACATATTTGGGTTTTTCAACATTTTTTTCAAATGTTGACATCAAGAAAAATCAATTGCATATATATTTTTTTAAACCCTCCTGCTTTAGATGGCACACACAAACACACACACACACAAAAAGCAACGCGTCCATTGTTTAGTGGGATTTTTTAAACTAATTTAATGTCTAACTGCAAATGCTAGAAACTAGAATTAATCTGTCTGGATAAAAAAAGGCTTACAGACATTTAAATGCATGTATCGGGACACTTTATCAACCTAACATAAAATTGTCATCTTATCTTATTATATGACTATTTTATGCATGTGTCAAAGAATTTAAAAATGAATGCCTGTCTATTCAGCCTAATTACAACTGCATATTATCTGTCTGGATGTACCAGTCCATATCATTGTTACCAAATACAATATATTGTATTCACCTTTCATTTTTAACTTAAGGCTAATAAACCACAATTTGGGTGTAACTAATTTAAAAGAAAAAAAAAAAAAAAGAAGAAGAAGAAAAAGAATCTGACACAAACACCTGAGGTAGATTATTTAGTAAATGATGCTGAAGTACTTCACAGATAACACAGGATCGCTTTGCAACTATGTTATTTTTGGTGTTGTATCATAACCATGCATACACATATACTCTTACTTGACAATGCAACACTTAAGTCATCTTAATACTTGATCTACTAGCATCACCTTGTAAATAGGGCTGTATTGAAATCTGACAATTTGCAATTGGATTCACTAGGAAACGGTCATGACATTGGATTAAAATATGGATTAATATACCGTAAAACTGGCAGTGCCAAGGTTTGCTCAGAAAGATAACACATAAGGTTATCTGGCAAATTGTTTCTTTTCATTCACTCTATACCACCATATGTTTCTACATAAGCATGCACATAGCACACTTAAAAATTTACCCCACATTTCACTCTGAAGGTGATCTTTTCTGTAATAGTTTCCACTAACCCTGGAAACAGGGCTGCCAAAAAGGACCCACTCTAATCCTGCTAACTCACCCTAGCTTCACTGCATTTCCCATAACCCTGCAGCAGTCACAATTCATTCTAATCACTTTACAAAACAATCTTTAGTAAAAAGAGGAAAAATGCAGACTTGTAAGCCAATTTAAGAAATAACTGCTGATACATCAGTTATTGACTATTTCACTCCTGCTCATGATAGTGCTCAAGGCAAAACCGAGAACAAAATGACAACATCAACCGCACGCAATAAACTGTGGCCCAGGAGAGCACTGAAGCCCTAATTGACAGCTGTCAAGCTAATGGGAGAAATGGCAGCTGATTCTGGAAAATTCTGGTTTCCAGACAGATATTCAGGGGAATCTATCAGGCCTTTTTATATTTATGCCCCTTTTTCTTTTTTTGCATTGTTCCTCACACTTTGCTGGAAAAGAAAAAAAAAAAAAAAAAAAAAGGGAAAAAAAAAAAAGCAGAGGACAGCCATAACTAATCATTTTGTCAGCTTGCTGCTAGGAAGAATCTCTGTCCAACAGAGAAATATGCGGCAGGTTTGGAGGCAAATAACATACCAAGGGCTGACACTGCAAGTACCTTTATAGGTAGTCTTCTTTATCGGTACATTTACTTTTGGGGTATGTATGTAGTTGCAAGCAATTCCCATAAATTAAAGCATGCATTCAACTTCCCCAAGTCAGAGCTGCTTGGAAATCTGGCTGCACAACCTGCATGCCATCTTGCATCTGTATATCTGTGGTGCACTCCCAGCCTCGCTCTGGAGGTGCTGATAACTAGCAAAAGCACTGAAGTCCCTGAAAAGTGGAAGTGCTTCACATCTCTGAAAAATCAATTTAAGGTATTTCAGCATTCACACTGACCATGTGCATCTTTGGAATGTAAGCACAGAAGTTGTGAAGAGCCTAAAAAGTATGCCGCTATCTCTAGAGTTTAAACCATAATACAGAGAAAAAAAAATATCATGGACCCAAGTTAGAATTTTTGTTGTTTGGTTAGTTGGTTGGTTGTTTTTTCCCCAGAGGCTTCAAAACTCAGTGCAGTTGTCTGGGTCTAAAAACAAAAACAGTATTTGTTTTATTCCTTTTGGGTTTTTTAAGAGTAAATGAGTTTCCAACAAATCATTAGTTCCCAACCCCACCTCTGGAACAGCACTGTATGTATACAAAACATATTAAGCCATTTCTATCAGTAAGAAGTGTATTTTCTTGATCTTTTAAATAGGTTTCAAAAAAAGCTGCAAGTGAAAGCTATAAATTAAGAATAGATAATTACTGTATGCATGAACAAGACTAGCTCCTATTAACACAGTATCCTAGCCTTCCTAGTCAGTAACCTCTAACCAGTAAACACCTTCTTCCTCCTGACTTAAAACGACACAAGACTTAGGAGCACCAATTCTGACTATCTTCTTGCTTTAACAAGTGAAGATCCCTAACTCTTCCTCTTAAATGTATCTATGACATTCACCTGTGTCTCAAAGAAAACAAACCAAAATTATCATTTTTACAGATTCTTGATTCTCAGAGACAGCTTCAGTCTTCCACAGTGTAGTTTTAACACTTGGGCTAGACATAAAGAATTTGTGCACCTGTCTGTTATGTCTGCGAGCTCTGTGCTGCTGAGAGTTCTTTGTTGTTGTTATTCTACTCCAGACCATTAAAAGGGCCCTAATTCCTATGACATGATTATCCAGGTACCAAAGCCCATTTGTCACCTGCAGCAGAAAATTGAGTTAATGCACAACTAAAGGCAACCAGGACTGTGTAATATCAACTTGATTACATCAAACTAGCTGCAAACCTAATTCTGCTGGATGACACTGCGTGGAGCTTGTCATCTCCAATCATTAAAGCTGTCAGGAATCCATCAGGTTTACAGCTAATTAGGTGAACACTAATGAAGCTGGCAAAACAACTTTTCTTTTTTTATGGCTGAGCGGACCTTTCAGTTTGGAGAAAAAAAATTCTCGAGTATTCTCAAGGTTGCTGGGGACTGGATTTCCTGAGTTACCAATCAGCAGACATCTTTAATTCTCCCCCCACCACCACCTTTTTTTCTCTCTCAGTACCAAGCAATCAATTTGTCATCACTCTCAGTATGGCACAAAAGCAGTCATGAACCTTATAACTCACAGCTCTGAGGCCAAAAAGAAGGAGGAAAAAAAAATGTAAGTTTCTTCTGTCTTAAAATAAAACGCCTCAAACAGCTCACTTATTTATCTTCATGCACTTATCAACAGCATAAATGTTCTCGTTTTTTCACTCTTCTCAAATAAGTAGCCCTTCAGTCATTCTGCATCCTCCATATCCATTAGGCAGAGGCATTTTGATAAAGTAAAGCCAAAGCCAGTGTATGGGAAAGAATGAAAGCACTCACTCTGCCAACTTCTGATTGACCATTAAGCTATTGATGAATGTGCCTGTCAGGAGAGAGACAATTAAATCAAATATGAAACAAAGTCGTTTTGACGGGTCATTTTGATAGAGCAAAACCATTCTTCCATCTCCTATTAGTCCTGCAGTCAAGTTTTTGTAATGAATATTTCTTAACTAACCTGTTATTTCTTAGCTGTTTTTAAGGTGTTAAGGGGGGGGGGAAAAGCCTTTGCTTTTACTCTTAGAAAAGTAACATTTCCAACATGACCAATAAAACAGCATTTCAGTGGGAAGCAATTACACCCAAGACTAAATGTTCAACATGACTATCAAAAAGCTAGAAGTTTGAAGAGATTACACTTCTGCTAAATATCAAAGATAGATCACACAACAGGGATGATTTGCTCCAGAAAAGAGGGAGCAACAGAGAGTGCTAGAGAAAAAGAAAGATACCTTAGAGTGTGTTTAGTGCAGAAACATTTTCTTCCAGCCTATAAAAAGCCCAGGACACTGCACAGTCAAATATGTCAAATACTTGGAAGAGCTAGATTTTGCAGAACTAAATTAATGCTAGAAAATTCAATCTCCCAAGCATTAAGAAAAGTTCACCTTTTAATTTATTTGAAAAGTGTTATTTGGTAGAATGGGCCAGAAATGCAAAATACTGATGTGAAGTACTTGGCTACAATATCATTCGCTAGATCGTATCACTACCATACTGCAGAACTTTCCAAACTTTCTAGCTGTTAGTATATGGAGCAAGACTGCTAGACAGTCTGTTTCTCCGTTTCAAAATGACTAGATGAATGCATATATATGTCAGAGAAGAAAAGAAAGGAAATGTGGACATAGTTATTTACAATTTGTATTACTCCCTGGATCCCTTGCTGTTTGCTAAATTCAAACCACACCACTCTGAGAAGTTGTCAGACAGTGTGAATGCACTGTCACATTTTTGAATGTCCATTTTCTAACTATGCCCTACCAAGTTGCAGGACTACCTGCTTGAAGTTGGTACAAGCACAACTACAAATGCACTACCCAGCCTCTAGAAAACTTCTACTCTCAGCTTCTTGGTACAGAGCCTTCCTTTGTGAACGGCAAATTATGGCTGTTTCATGATGGTCCCCAAAATCTGACCCTAACCAAAACCAACCCTGTTCCTCCACCTCAGCCAGCCCAACACCTCTGGAAGCCCTTGTCCATGTGGCTATGAGGCACATCTAGCAAGGAGCCCCTGAAGTTGCGCTGACAGAGAGTTGACAGGCCACGTGTGACGTCACCGAGTCTGGCGTTACCATGGCAA
The DNA here is from genome assembly GCF_014839835.1 of Dryobates pubescens. Taxonomy (NCBI): domain Eukaryota; kingdom Metazoa; phylum Chordata; class Aves; order Piciformes; family Picidae; genus Dryobates; species Dryobates pubescens. The sequence continues at coordinate 15,895,149 of NC_071630.1, read as the reverse complement.
GTGATTTATTGATGTTTATCGGGAATGAATAGATCAAAGGCAGCCAGATGACAGGCGATCAATCAGCCATCAAATCAAGGATGGCAATAGGCCAAGGAAACCTTTTCCAGCCCACATATCCCCAACTAAGGATTACTGTAAAATTACGTGGGGCTTTTTTTCTTTCCTTCTTTTTTTTTTTCCCTTTTTGTTTTGTTTACTGTTTTCTTTTCAATTCAGCTTTTCCAAAAAATACTGCGTAAGTTTAACAGCAGTTGACATTTCTGGCATAAGGAAAACAAAACAAAAAACCAAAGAACCTCACCACGACAAAATCAAAAAAGTATTTAAAACAAAAGATAAAATTACAATGGCACTATCAGAAACATTCACCAGACATTTGACACTATACAGACCCTTTCTTTTTTTCCCCCCTCCCCCCTCTTTGGTTTCCTTTGCAGCTTCTCATCTGGACCCATAAATAAGACATCAATAAGATTAACAGAAGAGGTTGTCAAAGAAAGTGACCAACTAGGTGGGTCTGTCTTCCCAGCAGAGACATCTCCAGCGTAGCACAAAAGGAATAGAGAAAAGGATACAAAGTTGTGCAAAGGTACCAGTTCTAGGCTTGGCTCTTCAAGTAACACTGTGGACCCTTCAAACCATTTTGTCCCCACCACTTCATTCCCATCGTGCCCCTGATTTATACATACCCTATCTCTTTTTACAGACAAAAATAAATTTTAGAAAGAAAGTACTTTCAGTGGTTTTCACAAACCCTTTGCTTGTGAGGGAAGGGGACAGAGAAGAATGAGAGGCGAGAGAAGGGCGAGAAGCAAAGTAGGTGCCAAAATACGGGCTGGAAACAAACAAAATTCGTCTGCTTCCCCCACCCCTAGAGTCACACGGATGATACGTATTCAAGTAGTATGTGCCTGCACATACTTGCCTAGCTTCCACAAAGTATTGCCCCCAGAACTGAGCCGAGTGATGGAAGAGTTAGGAATAAAAGTGGGCACCAAAGTAGGGAAACGGCTTTCCTGTGCCCCCACCCCTGCCACCCCAAGGAAAAAAAAATAAGTAATACCCCCCCACAACAGAGTGTCGTGCCTCCAGACCAAGAACTGCTCTGCAAAATCCACGGTACGCAGCGTGCGATCGCGGGCTGCGGGGCAGGGAAGGAGCCCGGCGCAGACCGACGGGCTCAGCCCGCTGGAAAGCCGTTATGAAAGAGACGGAGGAAAGCGAGAGGAGAAGCAACCGGCCGGGGAAGGCGGCTCTCGTACCTGCTGCGCGCCGGGGCGCTTGCTGCTTCCTCCTCGGCATGCTGAGCTCCTGCGGCCGCCGGCGCCGGCGAGGGGGGGCTGCCTTGGCGCGGGGGTGGGAAGAGTTGCTTTAGCCCCAGAGATCCGGTGAGCTGCTCCAGTCTCGGCTCGAGGGCTGGGTTGGGGATATATTTTTTGTTGCTGTGCATACACGATGCCGAGGAGGAGGAGGCGGTGGCGGCGGAGGAGGCGGCACAGAGGAGAGGACAGCCCTGCTGCTGCTGCTGCTGCTGGCAGAAGAGGGGGGAAGTTTGACAAATCGCCCCGGAGGAAGGAGGAGGGGAAGCCCCCCGAAGAGGTGTGCGGGCGGGAGGGCTGGGAAGAGCCCGCAGTCCCCCCCCACCCCACCCTGCGCCCCCGGTGCCTGGCCGAGCTGAGAGATCACGGCATAAAGACGGGAGATTTCTTGGCAAGAGTCGGCGTAGCCTCAGCCTGCGTTCTTCACTCCCCGGCTCCCTGCTCGGCGCTGGAACGGCGGCGGCAACAGGCGAAGCTTGAAGGGAAACGAGATGATCGCAGTGTCACTCAAACTAGTCCGCAAAGAGGGAGAGGGGCACCACGCTACCACCGCCTCCCGCCCCGGACGGCACCTTAACTCTTTGCTCATCGCACCGCCGGACCGCCCGCCGCCGGCCGGGCACGGCCACGGCAGTGGTGGCCAAGGGTCCGCCCGGGGCGGCGGCGACGGAGGAGAGCGCTCCCCCCAACCTCGCCGCGCCCCCTCCGCCGTCCAACTTCGCCCGGCGCCGCTTCTCCTCAGCAGCCAGCAGCAGCGGAGGGGCCCCGCCGGACGCCCCCAGGCAGAGCAGGACAAGGCAGAGCAGCCTGCTCCGCTCGCCCCGCTCCCTGCCAGTAGCCCTTCCCTTTCCGCCCCCGGGCACACCCGTTCCCCGCCGGAGCCCCCTCCTCGGCCATCACGCCGAGGCACAGGACTCTTCCGACCCTTCGCCCCGTGGTCTCTGACCCCACCCCCCCCCCCCATTGCCCCATGGCGAGGAGGGCCCGGCCCCCGCCCCCGGTGCTTGAGTTGTGTCCCCGCGGAGCCCGGCTGCCCCGCGAGGTGACAACGGCGGCGGCAGCTCAGGCCCCCGCCTCACCCCGCACCTCGCTCCGCCGCCCGCCCCGGCCCCACTCACCGGCGCGCCGGGCAGCTGGCCGCCCGCCGGCACGCATCCAGCCCTCCGGCTCCCACCTGGCTGGCGCCACAGCCGCCTGGGCTCCGCTTCGCGCCTGCGGGCGGGCGGGGTATCAGCAGCAGCGGGGCCGCTCCGGCCGGCGGCCGTTAACGGCGGCGTCCCCGCCGGCTGCGCCGCTGCGCCCTGCCCCGCGATGCCGCCGGCCGGCCGGGAAGCGGACAGCGCCCGCGCGGGCGTGCGCCCCGCCTCTCCGAGGCAGATCACTTTTCCGTCTCTTTCTCTCTTTTGGGGCTTTCCCCCTCCCCCCCCCCTCTCTCTTTTGGGGTTTTGGGTTTGTTTAGATTTTTTTTTCGGTCCAAGTTCACTGGCGAGCCGCCACGCTCAGTTCAGCGAGCGCCGGCGGATCGATGTGCTGCGGGTTTGATTGTGCATCCCTGGGCGGCGGGGCCGCGCACCAGCGGGGAGGGCCGGGGCGCGCGGGGGCCCCTGCCGGCCTCCCGCCTCTGCCGCGCCACCGGGCACAGCGGCACCGCACCGGCACCGGCGCGGGGCCGGGACCGCCTGGGCTTGGGAGGAGAAGGGGAAAAAAAAAAGAAAAAAAAAAAAAAAAACACAGTAGCGATTTTTTTTTTCTTTTAAAGTTGACGGGGAGGAATAAAAAGCGAGGCTGCTCTCACTTTCACGGTAAGATCAAAAAACTCCACTCGCCCCCATTCTTCGAGATTTGGGATCATTCCAAATACCTGACTAAGTGCAGATGTTGTTGCGTCTTCACATCTTATAAAGCCGCCGTGCCGCCCGCTCGCTCTTGCTTTCCTTTCCAAGTTGCAGGAAATTCAAACACTTTACATGAAGGGTGGAGAAGGTTTGGGATATATTTTTTGGATTATTACTGTTGTGAGCTGGTGTATTTTTTTAGAGCTGATCTTTAGGATGAAAAAAAAAAAAATCGCAGTCGCCTAAAGTCCCCAGGAAATTGCTACTGCTGGGGGAAAACGAAACATTTCTTGCAAACCAAAATGGTGAGTTGTCAATTGCCGCTTCTTCTGCCAAATTCGCTCAGTTCCATCTCTTTGATACTCGCTGGTTGCTCCTCACAGTTACAGTATCTGCCCGCAGAAGGAGCGATCAGATCTACTTAAGAGACGACACCGAGACGTTCCCCCCCCCTCCCCCCCCAAAAAAAAGCCCCTGTGTGTGCCTGTGTGTGTGCGTGTGCGCTTGCAGCAGGACGGGCGCGCGGCTCGGCGCGGAGGGCAGCGCTGCGCGGGCGGGCTCGGCGCTGTGCGGTGCGTGCCGCTAGATCCGCCCTAACATCTGTCCGTCTCACCATTGGCGCATCCATCAGTGTCACCCTGGCTGCACATTGCAACGACAACACATGAGACACAACAGAGAGCGGGATCCAGTACAAATAACCAACATACTAAACAACTTAACCGGGAAGGAGGGGACCAGCCGCAGCACAAGTGTTTACAAATGTTAGACAGCCTCGGAAAGCAGAGCGGGCTACGCTGCGATTAATTGCTTCTTCTTCCTCTCTCCCTCCTCCCCCTTTAAGTAGGAATTAGGAAATACAAACCCTAAATAATTCATTCACCCCCACCCCCACCCCCACCCCCCGAAGGATGTGCCCGGCCAGGGGCAGGGGCCAACGCGGCCGCGCTACTCTCCGCACTCATTCTGGCTCTGCGGGGGCGGTGGCTGCGCCGCGACCGAGTTAACCGGGGAACCCAGGGAAGAGGTGGACTTCGGCATCTGAGGGCTGCTGGCCGAGCCGGCGGGCGCTGCGCAACATGGAGGATTTCTCCTAGCTCTGGGGTGGGAGAGGATGAAACTTTCGGAGAGTCCGTGAAGAGTGCGGCCGGGAATCCGGGCCGGCTTTGTTCCTGCCCCGCTGCTCTGAGCACGGGGAAGGTCAGACTGCCACCAGACGCTTAACAAAACGTCCTGAAACCTGTAGCAAAATAAAAGCAATAAGGCGCATTTAGTCATTTCAGCCCTGTAAAGGCAAGCCTGAAATTGTGCGGGAGTCATCTCCAAAGGCAGGAATTACTCTGATCCTTCAGTAACTGTCTGCATAGCATCCTGAAGAAAACGCTCCAGCGGTCAATCACTCATTTGGGGGGCTTGCAAGAACTTTTTTTTTTCTTTCCACCTCCCTCTCTCTAAATCTGTTCACCTTTCACTAGCTTTGCATTACACACAACCTGCATGATGCTCCGCCCGGCGTGACAGGCGCAGGGTCCGGAGAGGGGCCGGGGTTGGTGCGCTCCCTCCTGCCTTCGTCCGCGGGTCAAGCTCGGCTTGGTGTTCTTCTCGCTGTCGTACTCACCTGCATGCACGTATTTGTGAACTGTATGTCGCGCAGTGGCTTGTGTATTTTAACAGATCCCATAGCAGAGCTCTTCCTCTTGCAGAAGTGCAGCCTGCGTGGAAGGTGCTGGCAGGTTGTAACCTCAGCAGCTGAACGGTATCACTAAAACAAACATTTGCAAGGAAGTTACCAGACCCGCTGTACGGTGAGCTGCTCTAATCACGCATACCTTGCTTTTCGAAGGGTGGGCCACAAGCTCTGGCAGTGGAGTGCAGTGGGCTTGTAACTGTACCAATTTATGGTTGGGGGGGGGGGGGGGGGGTAGATTAAAAAAAAAAAGGTTAAAAGTTCCTGAACAGAAATACGATGAACTTTCTCAGTTCATTTAGAAATAGTAACTCTTGTGTGTGTGTGTTTTCATGTGAGAGAGAGGCAGCAGATATACGTGCACACAGACATACACTGTGCACTTACACCTCCACAACTCTCAGTGCCAAAACGCTCAGGAAGTTGTGGAATAATTTGATTGTTAACTATATCTATTTCTTTAAGAAAGGAAACTCAAAAAATATTGAACTTTATGTCAGACGAGCTACAGGGGGAAATGTAGATTCCTTCTGGTGCATCAGCTTCTTTGGGGGTCACAGTCTATTTCAGAGAGCCAGAACCTGCAGTTTTATTAAGTGTAACATATACAAACAGAATGCATAAAATCGATGACTGCAAAGACTCCATCTTCAAAGACCCAGCACAGGAGGCTCTGCTCTTAAGGTTGCTCTTACCAGCAGTTATAAACCAAGACACCAATTACTTATAAGTCATATAATTAGATAATCATCACTCCTGAACTTTCCATCCTCTAAGAATGTTTTATATTTCAACAGTGTGCACCGTTTGGTGCTCTTCTTTGTTGTGTATTTTCATGGCTCATTTCTTTCCCTTACATTAAAACTTCAAGAGTTTCCCAAGAATCCCCTCCTGCCACCCAGGTCCGGGTGGAGGCTGAGGGCTGAGCTGAGACGAAGAGCAGTAAAATTAACGGTTGGTAATGGGAATAGCCAGGGAGGATCAGAAGGAAGTTTATTAAAATTGGAACAGCTGCCTCTTGGAAACCAGCCTTTTTGGGGCTTTAACCTTTTTCTCTCCCAAGCAGCGAGTTTTTTCTCCACTTGTTCATTGCAATCAAGGACGGGAGAAACGTGCTTCGAGGTCCCCATGTGCCGGTATAGCTGCTCTCAGAGACTCATTTACTAGCACTGGCCGATTGCTTTTCCGGAAGGTGAGACCCTCTGTGCAAACCCGTCCGTACAAGAGCGTTCTCACCTCTCCCGAGCACCGGCCCGGCTCCGCGGCCGCCTCTGCCCTTCCAGCAGGAGCAGAGGAGCCGACCTGAGCCCCCAGATGGTCCTTCACAGCCAAGTGTCCCCCCGGACATGCAAGAAGGGCTGGGCATCAGCGACCTGGGGCCTTTCGAGGTACAGGCTGCGAAGCACTGAAGGGCTAGCTGTCGAGGGAGGAGGCGGCGCGCCTGGGGCCGGGCCGACGGGGGCCGGGCTCCCGGCGACGGTGGTGGGGGGAGCCAAGCCTGGGCAGCAGGCACGGGGCAGTGCAACCAGGCTCTTCATCGGGCAGCGGCTCTTCCAGGGCAGCCCCACGCCGCGCGCGGGCGGATCCGTGGGTTCCGGATGCGCCACGGAGGCATCGCTCGGGACCGGGCGCGGCGAGGTTCAGCAGTCCGCAGTCACGCTGGGCACCCTCTTTTCGGCCAAGAGCCCAGGCAGCTGCCAGCTGCCTGCGCTGCCTTCTGTCCCGGGGTGAAAACCTCACCTTCCCCGCGCCCTTCTGGCACCTAGTCGAAATGGAAAAAGTGGGCGAAAAGCACCTCAGTTTCTCCCGGTGAAGAACAGAGCAGAAACAGTTTTCATTACGACTGGACTAGATGAACTTGGATCTGACAAGTTTGTTTAAAAACACCACTGCCAACGACCGAAAACGGTGCTCTACTCCTGCAAGATACAAAATGTTGTCAATAACCATTGTAACAACAATAATAATCTGAGAAAAGAACAAAGATACTTTGTAATATCTACATAACTTTTAAAGAACAAAAGTACTTTAAAATGCGTATAAATACCCTAACCTCTTGAATACAAATGAATAAAAGTTTTTCTCCGGGCTAAAATCTTTTCTTGAATGTAAATTGTTTGGGTAAGTGAATTTACACAGCAGCAAAGTTTGTTTGTCTTAGTGCAGTAGCTTTGCTTTAACGAACCAGATGTTTTATCTGTAAATTGTCCAGAGAACTTCTACAGTTCTGACATGTAACAAGCCCCAGAATAGCAGTGTCCTTGCGACCAAGACAAGGCATTTCGGGAAGAACAGGGGGGAGGGGGGGAGGAGGGGGGGCAAAAAAAGGGATAGGAAAGTGCAAGCACGCCCAGTATCTTTAATATTTTGGAGAATCCCTTTTAAGCTGTACGTAGTCTTGTCCGAATTGATCCGCTTCAGTCTGGAGTTAAAAGTAAATGTACACCCTCACAGCCCCCCCCCCCCCCAAAAAAAACAACCAAAACAAACAACAACCCAAAAAAACAACCCTACCACTGTGGTGGGGGAAGTTTTGGGTCAGGAAGCCGCAAGGGCACTACAAGAAAACCCTGGGCAGCGCGACCCGATCTGCACCAGCCCCGCAGCTCAGCACTCCGCGTAACCGGCCACGCCAGGCCGCCTGGGCGCTCCGCCCGCCCGCCCCTCCCCGCGGCGTCGGGCCGCTGCCTCTCCTGTCCCGCAAAGCCCCGGCAGAGACTAAGGCCCCGGCACTCCGCCGCTGGAGAGCCGCCTGCGCACGCCCGCCGGCTGCCAACAGTTTCGCGAATTAAACTTGGGCAGCAAGAGCGGCTCCCGTTCCCGGCTTTGCCGGGATGCTGCCGCTGCTGCGCTATCCCCATGAGAGCTGGGCCCCGGCCGCATCCGCGGCGTGGGGCAGAGCCTGCCGCGTTTTGCGGTGTCTCTGGGCCGGGAAAAGGTTGCGGCCCAGAACTGCCCGGGCGGGAGCACGCCCCAGCGCCTGCCCCGAGCCTCCCCGGCTCCGCTCCGCCGGCACTTGCCGCTTTCTCGGGGGCTACACTTTTTGGAGACGATGCATGCTGAAATAAGAGCTATCGTCGCGATTCAGTCCCGCTCAATTATCACTTTTTTTTTTTTTTTTTTTTTTTTTTTTGGTACCCCTTGAAAGAACTTAAGGGTCTCTGAGGAAACAGTCGGCCCCTGCTTTGAAGGGTATAAAGAGATACCATTCAGAGCTACTGTAGCGTAATGTATTCACTAGGGCAGTAGGAAAATCTTTCATGAAAAATAGTTACAGATCCTGGAACTCCACCATATGTGACAACAAAAGTTATTGTGTTAACAGAAAGAGTTCAGCTAATTTTACCTATAGAAAGTTTTGCTAGCTGCAGGCTTTGGGAACGCCTTTGTGGAGGCTGGCAGTGATCCTTAGAGCTGGCTATTTCAGAAGGCATTTGAGGGATCTAGAAGGTAAAGGGATTTCCCTCTTACTTCTCACATCACTTGAAAGTTTCCCCGCGTAGCTAACACAGCCGGTTCTTTGCTGACCGCCTGCGATTTTAACGCAATAAAAATTCTGTTGTGCACAGACTCACCTTTTTTTTTTTTTTTTTTTTTTTTTTTAAAAAGAAAAAAATATGGAGCGGAAAGTTGATAAAGCCTAACCCTCGAGCAAAATCCCTCACTTTTTTTTCCCCACACAAACTTATTTCCCAGACGAGTATTTTCAGTGATTTGCACATAGTTTTTGCACCAAGATATGCAAGTTTCTAGGAAAAAAAAAAAAGTTTTCTGCCAAGAACGCACCTTCGCCCGGCTGCGGTAACGCTCTGGGGCTGAACTAACACTACCGTCAAAGGAAGAGCAACGCGACATCCGCGCCTGCCCGCCTACGAGGCCCTCGGTGCCCGAGAGGACGCGCACCAGGCCCAGGTCATGCGGCTGCCCGCAGTGCCTCGCTGCGGGGCGTGCGAGCCTCCCCGCCGTCCTCACTGCGTGTGAGTGCGGGCCTCTGCCTCCCGCCAGCCACCTCCACGGCCGGACGCAGCTCTGTGATGCGGAAGGTGAGGGTGTGCAGGCCGGTAGGCCACGGCGTCGCAGGCGGCCAGCGGGCATTTAAAAAGATATACAGGGGTTGCCGGACCGTAAATCCTTGCTCCCCAGCGTGCCCAGCAACTACTGTTTAGACGGGCTTTGTTAAATTTATGACGCAGGAAGAGCACAGGACGCGGATGACGCAGACCAAGAGCAAGAGTTTGAGCCGCTCTCCTCCGCCCCTCCGCGGGGCTCCGCACTCGCTGCTCCTGGCCCGGCCCTGCTGACACCAGGCACTCTCTATCTTACCCCCACCCTACAAGAAAAATATTAATAAACCCAATAATACCTCGCTGTTCGGGCGCAACAGCCCTGACAAGGTAACAACAGACCCCCAAGCCCCCCGGGGAGGACGAGGCGCAGTGGCGGCCGCACGCCTCCGCAGGCAGCTGTGGGGGCTGTGCTCCTATTTCGCACCCCGGGACGCGAGTCAGCCTGGCCTTACACTTGGCAGCCCAAGCCGTGCACTTGTCCCCCTCCCAGGCGGATGGTTTGCGAGCAGTGGCCGCGGCCCGGCAGCCGCAGGCAGAGCTCGGCTGCCAAGGTGGGTTTGTGCTCAGGGGGGCGGGGGGAAGCACCGAGGCGGGAGCGGCAACGCTGTTCTCTCGCTAGTGAATGGAGTCTGCACCATCCAGGTCAGGTGAAACGTGGAAAGTAAGAAAATCTGACACCATTACTGATTCCCTCTCTTTGTTCTCTTGTCATCTCTACACAATGGAGAGAAAGAAATGTGACTTTAAAATTGCAATTAACCAGCTTTAGAGCAGATTTTTTTTCATTGGGTATTTATTCTATCAAATCTAATCTCTTCTCTGAAAAACCACTTCTAATTTTAAAATAAAACAGACAATGTAAAATACTTTATATCTTTCTGTAATAAGAGTTGTTTAAATTATGACTGGATGCGCCTGAACAGTCATCTTGTAGTTTCCCACTGATTTTGGTCAGGTCTTGAAAGAATGGCCTTTCTTTCCCCTCCCCCCCCCTAATGTTTTAAAAGTATTAACTTCCTTTCAAACATTCTTTAACCTTTAATGTTTTGCAACTTGATGAAAAGGTCACTTTGTTCAGAGTGGATGCATCTGCTCCATAATTGTTCTAATACCAGGCAGAGCTCCATCCTAACACTAAATTATTTTATGAGTATTTTTTTTTCCTTAATATTCTATTGTTAAAACAATTACTCATGGTAACCTTAAAGGCAAAGAGCTGTAGACCAAAGGATGCTCACACTTTATTTGATTTCACTGACTTCAGATGTTTAGAGCTGTATTCAGCAGATGACATTAGCTGAGTTCTGAGAAGAGTGACCTGAACAGTTTCACCTCTTTCCTCTTTTGGGGGCGTGAGATGGAAAAGGAACAGAATAAATAACTGAGTGTACAGACTGAGCTGCATAACAAAATAGTACAAAATAGTGATTAATACTACTTTGAATCAGGAGGAAGTCTGACCTGAGTATCTCTAAGTTCTTATCACGAAGGGTTGTGTCAGAAAGCTGAGACACGGATGGATTAAGAGCGATGCTGGAGATCCTGAGATCATTGGACATCAGTTTCTCAAGAATAAGGCTCAAAAAGCAATATGGTGGTAAAAACATTGCTAATCTAATTGTATTTTAGATTGCTTGCTGAAAAGGCAACATAAATTTTTCCTCATGTCTATGTTAATACTTATTTTTAGGAGTAATAGTTGGAGTCTGCCTATTTAGCCACTCTTCATATAGAACCTACGTTTATCCCATGTAAAAGATTAGGAGTTGAACACATTCATTGCCACTCAAGGGCTGGAAATGCCACTCTGAGGGTGGCTTCGGGCCCCGGCTATGTGAGAAAACATCAGCTATTCACACCCATGTAGCTGCTTTGCAAGAGAAGTGGTGATACCCCCCCTGCATTTCAGAGATTAGAGCAAGAACCTTGAATGGATGCAATTCATCCCTCTAAAATACCACAGGATTTTCTAATTCTTACACAATTCAACCATCCAGAGTCTATGTTTAATTACAACTTGGCTATACTTTTTTTTTGGTTGTTGTTTTGGTTTTGGATTAAAAAAAAAAAAAAAGCAAACAAAAACCACACCAGCAAAAAAAAACCCAACCCAACAAAGAAATGAACTAATTATATTGCTTATTATTCTAATATGCCTTTTTTTTTTCTTCTTTTTTTTTTTTTCCCCTAATAACACACTTTTCTAGCCAGGCCAGTCCCTTGAGGACTAGTTCCTCATTTATAAGGAGATCCCCAATGGGAGTTAAAAAGAGGCAATTTTATAAGAAGAAAATATATTCTGAAAGAGGAGCCATGCAAAGATAACCCCACATCACATATATCAGTATGGAGGCTGGAATATGCAGTCCAATGATGCAAATCTTCCCCTGCAATAATTTGCTCGTTAGTGTTAACGAAAGCACAGATACTGATGTCTATGTATTTGTTCTTGTATTTTTTCATCACCCTAATGCTTTTAACTAAAACTGTTTTTCAAAATTTGCTTTATTTAATGAATTTAAAGGTCACTCCTCTTCCTTTCCATATGCAAATACTATTAATAGTAAAGGTTTGATATTAATGGGAGTTAATAGAGTAGATACCCCCTTCATACAGAAACCCCACAAGAGAACAAAATAATTTCAAGATTATTTCAGTGAATGCATTGCTTCTCTCTCCCCTTTGAATAATAAAGTATCAGAGCAACAGCACTTTAAAAATAGGAGTGACAGCCAGAGGAGAGACAAGACATGGAAGGGCACATAGGGCCTTCCACTGCTTCCAAACACAGACCCTAGGGAATTCACACAGTCTCACAGCAGCCAGAGCCCACTGTTACTGCCACCACCATAGCCTCCTCCTTGCCAGCTACTCACCCTACAGAAGCCAAGCAGGATGCAAACTACACGAGAAGCCCTTTCCTCATCCTTCTTTAGAGGGAACAGGCAATGTCTGCCTTCAGAGGCTGATAGTCTCCACCTGGGAGACCACAGCAGCTACTCAGAGAAAAACAGGAGCTGCTAGAATTGATGAAGGAGCAAGTGAAGTTACTGCCTTTCCTTGTTCTGCCAGTTTGGGAGTTGTTAATTGTTTTGTCACAGTCTTTCTATCTATATTTGTTGTAGCAGGACTTGTAGAAGTTTTTTTCTTTTCTTTCTTTCTTTTTTTTTTTTTTTTAAGCTAAAGCTGTTGATGTTAAATAACAACATTTACGTGCCTATGGAGGGGGAGGTGGGAAAGGAGGGGAATAAACTCATTGCTTTCATCTGTAGTCCCTGTAGGAAAGTGCTCCCTGTGCTAATGAGCAAGGAACAGTTCTGTCTAGCTTAACTTATGCAATAAAACTATCTTCAGTGTTTTTTAAAGCAGATAAATCCAGATACCAAACAGCAAAGCATCATTAGTCCAGAGCAACTTCTTCCTTGGTGAGGAATGAAAAATACTTCATGCAGTCCCCAGCAAGGTCATCACAAGCACAGCTCTAGCATATTGGCTTCTATTTGATTAAGGCCAAGCCAGAGTAATGTGATTAAAAGAGGTGGAGAAAGGAAGGAGTCATGGACCACAAAGTAGTGTTAACCAGCTTGCTCTGAGCTCCGTGGAATCTTGCAAGGAGACCCCTCTTCACTGCAGCCTCCCTCTTAGTTGTCACTCCTGAGCTGAAAAAGTTCTCCTAAGTACCTTTTCTCAGCCTACACTTTACGTGATGACATTAGTCTACTACACTCCCAAACAGTGCAAGGCCTTTCACAATCACATTTTACAGTATCTGATTGCCCTTCCCAAAACTCATAACTCTTCAGGCTTTTTAGGGAAACATTTTTTTTTGTTTCCTTAAATTGAATGTACTTTTTCACTGTGTATGCCAAAGGGATTTCCTCCGCACACTCTCTCTCTCTCTCTCACACACACACACACACACACACACACAAATTCCTGAAGCTGGAAGCCAGTTTTATCCTTTGGAGGGGGGAGGAAGAAAAAAACAACAACAGAAAAGTTATATAATAGTAATAGTAATGGGAGCTGTGGACAGTCTTGCAATAGCCTGCAGTGCTGTTGGTCTGTCCATCCTCTGAGCTGCAGACAGACAGGAGTGACAGCAAAGACTGGCATTCCCATGCCCATAAACCACAGAGCTGCTGCTGCATTGGATGGGTACATCTGTTTGCTCTGCTTGGCTGGTGAAAACCCCTCTGAAAGGGGAACTGTGGGCAGCGACAGTTCTTGTGATACAGCAGCTCTCAGAGATACTGTTTCTGGCTCTGTGCAGACTAAAGCAGATAGTATCATATCATACTGTGGCTTACATTAAGGTCACCTTTTCTTTCACAGCCTTGATGTGTCCATAGATTTGGCAAGGGGGAGGCTGGAGTGTAGAAAGCACGCTGAGATAAAATGCATCACATTGCTGAGGGAGCCAGGACCCTGTGCACAGACTTACAGTTTGGATTATAGGCTGAAACACACTCAAAATCCCCATTGGCTTCTATGCAAATAGGTCTGATATTTGGAGTGCATGACAAAATAATACTTACACTGTTTTGGGGACATGAGTCCTGATTGCTACATTCTGTTTCCAGCCATCAGCAAAATTCTGTAATTGTCCAGGTACATCACAGGCTCGAAGAGTTTGCATTTTTACAAAGTGTTAGGTATAAATTACTTCCACAAACAGGGGCCTGGACTCAATGGAACAACACATAGCAAATCTGCTGTAGCAAATCTGGTATTCCCAGATTTGAATTTGCTACAGGCATTCTGGATTTTAATTAATATATTGTTTCATATGTACAGGTATTTCATGGGTTTGGGTTTTTTTTGGTTGTGTTGTTTTCTTTTCTTTTCACTCACTGCATTTTTAGTTTAAACAAAGGATGTTCTCTGTATTATTCTCCAAAGCCACTGAATAAATATCACAGACTGTGTAGATCTGGTAGCCCTTCCAGTGAACAACACAGCAGTCATGCTTCACAGAAAAGGGATAACATCCTACAGTGCAGCTGATAAGAGCAACAATTTACAAAGCAAGAGATCTGTTATGCAGTGAAAGCTTTATTACCATGACTTGATGTTACATCTACAACACATAAGGGTTAATCATTGCAGCAGTTTGCAGCTGGTTTGTGCTCTCAGGGGAGTCATAGCAATAGACTTCTGTGTGTAAGACAAGGTCAGCGTTGCTCTCCCGGGGTCAGCAGGCCACGTGATAACACAACTCGGAAACTTTAGCTCGGAGGAGACACAGGTGCCAAACCCATTTTGTGGTCTGTTGTAGAGTGCTCCATGTGGTTTTTATTCTGCTCAATAAAAACACATACATAGCTCTGTGGTGTATAATTGGATAGTGAGTTTTCAGAGCTACCCATCAGTGTGAGTTTTCTGTGGCAGCAGTGGGTTGGTGAGTTTGCAGGGTACATGTAACATTTCACGGGAGACTTATTCTTAGTGGACTGAGAAAACAGATCAGTCAATGCTGAGTTTAAGGGCCACATCCCGCATAATTTGTTCAGTCTTATGGTACAAAATGTGCACAGGAGTAAAGTGAGCAGAATTGGACTTTAACATTTTATTAATATTTATCTTCTACTGCTACAAGACACAACAATAATCAAATAAGAAAAAACTTTAATCCTCAAATGCAGCTTTAATCTTCAAATTGGTTAGCTTATCAGAAGTGTAACATTTATTTTCAAAGACAGGCTGCTCGGAATGATCAGCTGAAATAGAAACCTATAAGTGAAAGGATGTAAGTTTATTGGGCAGTGCTGTCTATATTTATAGTTTCTGCTCAACCCATATTTCTGGTTTTATATGCACGTGTCAAAAATTAATATATGGCAAACTTCACCAACAGTTTTAAGAGATCCTAAAATATAATAAAATCAATAAATGATGTTCTGGCATAAATGTTTCTGTAGCTGAGGGTGGTCAGGTTCAAAGGGCAACATCTGACCATTTCTCTTTCCCACCCTGCTGTGGAGTAAGACCCTCCCCTCAACTTCAAATCACAGGGGAGAAGGTAATTTAAGCTATACTTGATGTACCCTATACATCACTGTCTTCAGGACCCGGCTTAAAATTAAACTCTGATGTACAAA
Organism: Dryobates pubescens; assembly: GCF_014839835.1. Lineage (NCBI taxonomy): Eukaryota > Metazoa > Chordata > Aves > Piciformes > Picidae > Dryobates > Dryobates pubescens. The sequence goes on along the minus strand of NC_071630.1, from coordinate 15,880,137 downwards.
GTTAAACAAAAATGAGATAAAAATTGGCAGGGGTTGAAGAGGGTCAAAGTAGTCAAAACACAAGGTAGACTATTGCTTCTTTTGATTTATGTTATTCTGTACACTAAAAAAAAATAAAATTATAGCTCTTGTGGAGACTTTTTTCATTGAGAATAATGCGTTCGTAATTTGTTTTCTATGGACTTTACAAGGCATTTGCTCTGGGAGATGGAAGCGTTTATTTATTTATTTATTTATTTTGGCAGGGGGCAGAATATCACCAACTGTTGGCAGAATATTCAAATCATCATTAGATGCAACCCTTCGCCACTCAGCAGCAAATAAAAGAGAATAATACTTCACCTTCCGTCAGTGGTTATCTTACAACGCACACATCTATACTGCTCTACAGGTATAGAGTTTCGCTTTCAGGCGACTCTTTTCAACACAAGCAACATACTGTAGTCACGTTTGGTAGCAGAAAGAAAGAGTTCAGTGGATGTTTCCTTTTGCATGTTATACACGAACATAATGCAGTTACCCTCCAGAAATTCAAAGCAGGAAAGATGCCAAACAGCAGATTCCTTTGAAACCAATTCAAGAAAATCCTTGCAAGAAGTTAATTTTTTATGTTGTAGTCGGCTTTTCCATGTATTTCCATTTACATGGTTAGTGTGTACTCCAGGCAAAATAATTTGGAATTGGAATCTTTATTTGCTCTAATACGATAATGAAATCAACTGCTATCCACTGGAATCAAATGAATTTCTCTGTGCTACTCCAGTGGGAAGAATGAGAAGGTTCTACCGCCTTAATGGCCAAGCTAATGGGAAAATGAAGAAAAATTAAGTCCTAGGATGGATAGAAAATAAGAAATGTGTATTTTAAGCATAATGGTGGACATGCAAAGATCTCAAAATCTTTTAAAAACTGATTAAGCAAGCTTTTCCCAAAAGTTTTTATTTTTTGTGTGAGAAACACCTATTGACTTCATATGGATTACAGCTGGCTGAAGCTGAGTGTCTTTTTGGACCATTAGACAGCAAAGATATCTAAACTGGAAATGTCTGATCTTGATTTTGAAACTAATAGGAGAAAAATGTATGCTGTCCAAACAGCTATTTAGAAAAAGGAAAAGAAAAAAAGGGTTTTTATAGCACTCATTCACTAATATTGACAGTGATGATTCTCTTGTTAATATAGTGAGGATCCATGTGCCATCCAATGCACAGATTTTAGTCTTTCACCAAACCTCTGAGCAATACATTGTGTAAAATGCACTTTTTATATGTGTGATTTTGCTGGGCTGACCAGCATATACACCTTTATTATACACAATTTAGCAAGCAACTCATGTACTAATTAATAAATGCAATTGTTCACAAAGACCTGATTGGAAAGCTGGAAATGCAGTGGGTGCACAAACAGCAGATTGTAAAGCAAGAAAAGATAGGATCACACTGTGATCTAGTGTGCCAAACCCTCTGGATCTAACAACTGGGCAATATTATTTGTAGCACTGATTAAGACATTTTCAACAGATCACATGTAAGAGCAGAGCGAAGAGCTAGTGGGTTAAGAAATTCTAATCTAAGATTTTCTACAACCATTGCACTCTGGGAATCAGGAGGTCTGTGAATTAAGGAGATGCTCAAAAATCTGTGGCAAAGGAATTGCTGCAGTATTCACAACAGATGTAATTGCTATGAGAGCTGTAGGATCTTGGAATTTAAGGTTCAGCAAGAATATAGGAGCCACTCTGAGACTAGTAGTGGCTCAGAAATTAGGTGAAGAGCAAAAGGATGTGAAAAATGTTTTAAAATAGAACATATCAGCTGTTAGAAATACAGGTAATCCTTTAAAATCATATGCTGACCATGACTGATGTCTTTTGCTGATTTGTCCATGCAGCAATTTGGATTTCTTCCTTAGGAGAGGTGTGTGGCATAGAAAATGAACTGATTGATTCCTTCTTGCACTAAGCAGTTGATTATAGGCAACTGACTTTTACTGATGTAATACTAAGTGTGTTACTCTACAGAGCCATCCAAGACTACGATGTATCAAGGATGCCTAAGCATGCAGCTCAGTAAGGGCCTAGTTCAGAGCTCATCACAATGGGAAGATTTCCACTGACTCCAAAGGATTCTGCATTAGGCCTTTTCCATCTACCTGACTGGAACAGAGATTTCCATTTTAGTGCAGCAGTAAGGTGCAGTTTTCTCCACTATCTTAATGCTGTCCATTTTTAGTGCATAGTGTTCTCCTAGAGTGAAATTTACCCATCAACATGTGTTAATTCTCTGAACTCTCTGTTATTGCCATTTCCTCAGTGCTGACATTCACCCAGGAAAGCAGTCTTACCAGAACTTTCTTCTGCGTGTGTTCAGATTTACATTACCTTGCTCAAGCATTTGCAAAGGTATTGTGCTCCAAGCAACAGTAAAGAGCCAAGTCTTTAATTTAATAATCCCCCTCTGAGTAATTAATATTCACCTAATGGAATTCAGGGTTTGCAGAGGTCCAGTCAAAGGCCTAAGCACCATTTAAGTCTGGTTTAGTCCTCCAGGCACCTCTGAACTGAATTGGGCCTCATTTTATTAAATTATAATAGAAAGTCTGCCCTGTCAAGTATAGTGATGCTGAAAGACCCAACCTCACAAGACCTCACACAGATAAGTAATCATCACTTATGCTAATAGCACATTTGACTTCCGTGGGATGACACATGAGGATGGACTACTTGCTTGACTAAGATTAGTAAGAACCAGCACGTTACACAGAACAAATGACTTACAAATACCCAGCTGCAGCGAAGTGCTGACTCTCATCACTGAGTGTTGTGAGGGTGAATGAAGGGCAGGATATGATCTTTAGAAACCTTGCTGAATACTATTACTGAATTGGTGACAGTTTTGCAGATTTCTAACCTAGAATGAACCTCTGCTTTGCCTCCTCAGCGACACACTTGTCTCCACTGTTTTACTGTTCTGCTTTCCTTTCCCCCCCATAAACAGACAATCCTTTTTTTAATATTTATTTTTGCTCTTCTTTAATGTTTGCAAATTAATTTTGCATTTTTGAAAGGTATTTAAGAAACAGCCACAAAGCCACAAGCACTCCAATTTAACTGCAGAGCAGACTACTTGGTAGCATCTTTACATTGCCCTGCCAATGTTCCTCCCCTCTGCTCTGCTGGGATCCATGCAGTCTCTATGCTCATTTAGTCTTTGGCTTCTCCCTTCAAAGCTGACAATAAGGGCATCATAGAGAGTATACCATTCTAGTGATTTTGTCTGATAAAATGCCTAACTGTTATGCCTCTATTTAATACAATTGTGTTTCTTACAGGTCATAGAAACAATCAGATTTTGGCTCTTACTCTCTATAATGCCTCTGAACCAGCACTCTAGACAAAGAAAAATCTTTATGTCTAACCTGACTCAGTTTAACTTATTTTTTCTTGAATTCCTCATGGCCCAGTTTTTGTTCCCTGTTGTGTTTCCAGTAATTTAAAAAGTATTTTATTGTAGTGAAGTAGAGTTGCCTTTCCTGCTTTTCCTGATCAGCCTTTTGAAAATTATCCTTTTTTTCCTCTTTTTTTTTTTTTTTCTTTTACCTCTGGCTGGAGAAGATGGACTTCAGCTGAAAGCAATGTAGTAATGACCATTGATGACTGGCTCCTAGGGATTTTATGAATCCAGAATTTGTTCTTGAGACCTGTAGAAATTGGGAATGTTTTCTGTTAAATGCGTAATCAGTGGTGTAAATATTGTATCCAACACCAAAATCCCAAATACATATCTGATGTACAAAGACACCCTTAAATCCAGTTTTGTTTGATCTATACTGTAGAGGACTGTATAAACATCACAAAGTCAAGAAACATAAGTATTATAGCATTAGTAGTATTCTTAAATGAGTATTTTCCTGTTTCATGGAGGCTTCTAGCTCAGCTGTAACGATTGCTCTGTGTGTGTCTGCCTGGGTGTTTTGCCAGTCACATAAGTGAAATAAAAATGTCCTAATTTCTGCAACTTTGCTTTCATTGCACTGTAAAGCACTAAAAGCAGAAACAGTTTCCTGAAGAACTCCTCCATAGCAGGCCCTTGAACAAGATGACTGTTTCTAATAAGCAACAGCTGTCGTTGTGGTTTTACTAGTCAAATGATTCATGTCTTTTGCTCAGAAATGATAAGTGGAACAAATGTTTACTTAGATATGTAACAGAGGAACAATTGAAAAATAGTAGACTGTCAAATAGAAATATTTTCCTGTTATCTGATCCTTTACAATTAGTCTGAACTGGTTTTTAGTCAAAAGACACTGTTATAGTGGTGCAATTAGAATGGTGAAGAGTTTAGCTCACAGGGCTCTGCAATCCAAATTTAGCAGCCTGGTTTGCAAATGTCTGCAGTAGCTCAGCAGGTCTGGGGGGGGGGGACATAAGCACCTCTGTGCAAACTGCTACCCCCACCCTCATTCCTGGCAGTCTCCCTTCCTGTCTTTAGTCATCTTTGAAAGGAAGACAGTGAACTTGTCTTTTCCACTTGTTTCTGGTGTGTCTTCAGGGAATAACAGAGTGCTTCTCTGCTGCTTGGTCTTGAATGAATACCCTCTGCTGGCTACTACTTCCCTAGGATTTTACAGAGCCTTCTAGGAGAAGAAGATTAAATGAGGAAAAGTATTCTAATGCAGGAGATTTCAGGCTCTGTTCAAGGACAAAATGATAACATTACCCTTCAGATGCTGTGAAGGAGAACCTAACAGACCCTTGATGTATCTCCGCTGAGCCTGGAAGCTGCTGCAGTCAGAAAGATTTGACACCACAGTGGCATCGCAGAGCTAGAGGTACATTTTTGTAAAGTGCTGGAGGAAGTATTGGGAGACTAACTCTTGCGAGCCTAAGATGACAGCAACAGTCTTCTGCTTTTGAAGTGAGGACCAGGACATGAACAAACATGGAAGAAGGCCAAGGGAGTCTTGGATACTCAGGGTACAAATGACACCAGTGTACATCTATTGATTGCTTGAATTTACATGGATGCTTGCCAGCAGGATAGAGTTTAAACCCACCTTTATTTTGCATGGATTCTGGACTTTGTGGCTTTTTTAGTACTTTCTCTTCAGTATGGCTCTTAGACGCTGCACAGCATTGTATGGGAGGATTGTCAGAGCTTCGGCTTCCCATCTGTAAAGTGGGCATAATATTTCCTTTCTCCCAGCCTTTATTTAGCATACAAGGCTCCTGGGATTAGAATTCTTTTATTGTGTGTTTCTGTTTTGTCTTCCACAACAAGACTCTGATCTTAGATGAAGCCTGTAAGTATCACTGAAATATAAATAGATAATAATAAAAAGATTATTTTGACAGAAAATGGAATTTTGTATTCTGGAGAGTGAAATAAAATATGTACTAAAGTCTACTAAAGTGTAACCATGAGATCAAATGATGAAATTCTTCTGACAACAAAGAGTTGACACGAATTTGTGAGATTAAACCGAACCAATGCAATGGAGGCTTGTTCTGGTAGTTTATTCATATAAAGTATATGAAAAAAAATAAGTGAGATGATCAAATTACCCTCACAGCATGGATTTTGACATGGATGTAGACTAACCGAGTCACTGGAGGACTGAGCAGGTGCGTTGTTCTAATTATACCCTCAGTCTTGTGAGGAAGGAGCAAACTTCCCGGTTGCTTCCCTGGTGGAGATAAGGTGTTATCAGCCATCAGCAAATGAGAGGGGAGAACAAGGACAAGGCACCTGATGGGAGAAAGAGGAGGAAAGGAGGAGGCAAACAGAGCATATTCATAATGCTACTCATCTTTTAAAAATGTATACACATATCTACTCTGAGCCATTTGGATGCCACTTCTAGTGCTCACTTCTTGTATGTCTGAGTAACCCTTCCTTATGGTGAGGCACACAAATTCATTTTTAACATTTTTTTTTTTTTATGGTCTTCTAGTGAGATATCTGGCTAAATATAACGATTTATTTGTTTATTAATTAATCAACAACAGGCACACTAGGAGTTACAATCCAAACAGTCCCCCACACAGGTTTTTATCACCATATACTATACCCCTAGGGAAATACACATCTTTTTTTCAGGAGCATAAATGGACATTTCTATAAATTGCAACTACTTGGGTGCATGTAATATGCAATATTATTCATTTTTGTATTCTAGGTGAATCCAGACTAGACTACCAGCCTCTAGGGGAGTCTGCTTCATATAATTATCAGTATTCAAAGAATGATTGTAGATGTTGTAGCTTAACAGCAGGTGAATGGTCCTTATCTGAATATTAAATAAAGTGCAACTGGATTTCTAGGTTATCTCTGGCTAAATGTTTGCAAAGTCATTAGTGAAAGCATGCAGCTATAATCCCAACCACTCTTCTTATTACAAAGGATTTCCATTTTTGCTTTAAATTCCTTTACAGGATGAATTGTTCATCTCCCCATCCTATACACACCATCTTGCCCCTTGGTTGGACTACTAGAAACATCAAGGAAGCTGCATTGTAAGTAGTACCTACATGATGCTTTTTTTCCTCCTTTTTTTTTTTTTTGTAATTTTAATCCTAAACAACAAAAGAAACCTAGGGAAGAGTGACAAAGAGAAAGATTTATTATTTCCTCTAAGGACTACCAGAGCTCTGAGTGTTAGGGAAATGCTCTTTAGAAAACTGCTCCTTTGTCTTCCCAAGATCTGAGAACTTTAGCTTTATATTTCGTTTCCTTATTGCATGATCTGGGAGAAGCTTTATGTGTTTATTTAGTTAAAACCTTTTATTACTGTTTTAAGATGGGGGATTTAATATGCTTGAGCACTGGTTTAGTGGCATGATAGTGATACTATGTGAATATAGTGGATACATGTTACAAGAAAATTAACAGCAGCAAAGAAAAAGAACAAAACCACCCCCTGGTGAACAGAAGGGAACAGACCAGAACCAGCGCAGGGACATTACTGGAGTTAAAGGAGGGAGAATTAGTGTGGGACTATATAGCATCAGATTTTTGAGGCACAACTCATGTTTTAGTTCCTGGATATAAAGAGCACAGTGATCTTGCTAGAGAGCCACTTTGAAGAGGAATTTTCAATACTGACATATTTTACGACAAGGTAGCTGGGCTAGAACATCAGCCACATCCTTTGCCAGGTACCACAAAAGCTTTACACCCTCTAAGGCCTAGATGGTCAGTGGCAAAGCAGGTTATCACAGTAAGAGCATATACTTTATTTTAATTTAATATAAAAACGTATGACTTAGGCTATCATCTTTAGTTTTTAAGCACTATATCTCTCACTGCTGCTGGTTTAGGCTTCTGCAGACTCAGGCAGATATTACCACGCCTGTCTACAAGGCTTTCTACTTGTCTTTGCAGAAATGCAGGGTAGAGACATTTATTCAAAAAGGGAGGAGGGAAGAAGGCTGAGGAGAAATCTGTGTTTAGTTTTGAATTATCCAGCAAACCATACAAGTCTCAGTAACTAGGAAATACAAGGTACCCTGCTTCTACATTCCAAAGTCCCATTTCCTTCAGTTACAAGAAATAGGAAGAGCTTTTCCTAGCACATCAGCACTTCTATGTTTGGTTGTTGTTGTTTTGTTTTTTTTTTTTTACTTAAAATTATGTAACAATGTAACACTTGTAAGTTTTGGTATTGCACTGTTTCACATGCTTCTGTTAAGAAATAGGTATTCTGTGGCTCTCTCAACTTTTCTAGCTTTGTTTCTTGGGACATCTACAGAAGTTGTTTCTGGGGCCTCATTCTAGCCTTTGTACCTATGCTGCAGTTGCCAGCAATTTAGAAAACAGAGCCTGGAGGCCTGTGGTCTTTTTCCACTCCCATATTCCTAAGTGTATTTATAAGAAGATGAAATGCACAACAGTTCTGGTATTCCTGTTTTCATAATGTTAAAAACAAAAGGAAGAAACTGAATAAGCAGTGCTCTGTGGTTGTGTTTGCAATTGCGATGTCAAAGGGAAGGGCTCTCACACATTTAGGCAGCAGCCTTTGGTTGCTGTTTGGGGATTACCTCCTCTAGGACCAGAAGTACTCCATTTTGTTAACAACTGTTTCATATCTGGCATTTTAATATGTATTTTAAAAAGTTAATACATTTAAAAAGGTTTGGCCAAAACGTTCTGCGCAGCTCAGAATCTGAATTTTCATTCTTGCTCAAGTGTGAGCAACCTGTAGGCACTGGGACTAGTTCCAGCTTCTCCTTAAACATGTCCACTTTCTAATGACATTTTTTTAGCAATACCTGACTTTATTTACTTGTATTCATTTGTACTTTTGTAATCTCTTGAAGACCTTATCCACCTCCTAATTTAAACCCAAACTTTTTAACAGGCCATCTGCACTTAGAAGCCAATGGCCAAATTGTAATCCATTTGAAGCTGGTGGAACTGTTGACCTTTACTTCAATGGTGAAGTCACAGTTTGGTCAAAGAGTATAATAAAGGGGACGATGATTTGCTTCAGGAGTCTGGAGGGTTGGTTTTGTCCCTGAAACCAACCACAAGCTGGTGGATTTAAGAATGAGAGTTGGACTTTCTCACAGAGGCAATCAATCATTAGACCAGATGCTCTTGTTCAGCTAGGCTAAGCAGTGGGACAAACATAGGAATGTAATGGGAGAGCAAAAAAACACCCCAGTAAGTTTTAGAGAACCTGAGAATCTCTTATATTTCTGTATCATATCCTCAGAAATACTTTTAAAACCAGTCTATCCAGCATATGGCTGTTCTGTAGCCGACTGAGGTTGGATATTGTGGCTTTTGTTCAAAACTTTCATCAATACCAGAGACAATATTTGCATGCAGGAGAGCTGAACAGATGAGCCAGAATACATTAGCTGTAGTGTGATGTATGCTTTCCATCACAGATCTGGACTCTTGACCACCATCTTAATGGGTGCTGCCAGGCACACAGGAGGATAGCTTTCTGAGACATGGTCAATAGCTTTACCTGAAATGATCTTGTAGTTTTGGTCTCCTAAGCAGATCTGTAGTTTGGCAGAGTTTTTAAATATGTACAAGCTAAAACACCTCCACCAATGTGGACCTAGTTTCAACTCATATATTTATATCTGGAATGTAGGTGCATCTAAGTCTCTAGCACATATTTGTCTGTCAAATTTCTGATGAAAGAAGACTGTGAAAATATAACCTGTGCTACGTCTGCTTAGTTTTGGTCCCAAAGTGAGATGCTTCCCTTCAGCAGAGATCCTGATAGGCATGGACCTAGTTTTCTGCCATCCCTGCCCTGCATGTCTGCATGCCACCTGTGAGGTAGATTTGGGTGGGAAATGCAGCAGGACAGACTGCCTATATTCTGGGTTTGCAACCCACCAGCCAGCCCGGCAGAGCCACAGTCAATCCCTACACACTGTAGTAATTTTCATAACAGAACAGGGTGAACCCTAATCCAAAGCCCTGAACTCCCTTGACTGCTGTTATGTCTCCCAGACACTGCCCTCAGCCTTTTCAATAAAGTCACGAAGAGGCCCACAGCAGGTAAATTGCTGCTAGCCATAGAAACATTCCTGTGTAGGAGAGGGTGTGAGTTATGCAAATATCTACTCTATAAATCTGTTATGTGGCTTGGGAGAAAAACAAAAAAGCCACTTTAAAATTTGCTCCAAATTTGGCCACAGTATGGTTTTGTTAGTTCAAAGAAATTGAGCTAACTTTATTGTTATTTGTGCTTGGATCAAAGAACATTATGAAAATAAACATTAGACAGAATGATAATCAACACTAGAAAAGAAATGTTTACTAAAGATTTTCTTCTGTGTTCTCTTACCAGCATTAATAATATTTTCTTTTTGTAAAGTTTTCTTGCTCCCTTCAAAGAGATTGATTTCAGTGGAAAGAACAAACGTATGCAAATAAACTGAATGATGTTATACCCCCTGCCCCTATCCCCCTAAACTGCATTGGATAATTCCATATTGTTAGTCTGCATTACATTTTTATCAGTTTTTTTTTGTCTTAATCAGATATGAAACTCTTGCAGTACATCTCTAGAACTGGGCTGTGACCCTGATGTGACTCTACAGCACAGAAGCAGCCTTAACCCTGCTGTAATCTAATAGTTCAAATTTAACGGATTTGTTTTTGCAGTGGAAATAATGGGTTCCTGTCACAAAACAGAGCCGCAGATCACATAGCTGATAAATGACTTTGGCATGATTTTTTCATGTAACACACAATTAACAGTGTTTTCCATAAGATTCAGGGTTTAAGGATGTGGTGAAAGCATTAATAAGTTCATTGCTATGCACTTTCTTTAAAAAAAACTATAAAATTTCTACATTTCTGCTAGTGCTTTAAAAGCAAAGAATACTTTGGTTAGAATGAGCTCACCTTTGCTTTTCAGCGTTAATTTGGCCTCAAAGCACTACACTAAAATTATTTCTAGTGAGGCATATAATTGTAATTGATAACCCAAAATGTAAATAGGGTAATTTTGATTTTATAATCTACCACCCATACAGATACTGAAAAATTCCACATTATGGCTGTAATTTTTTTTTTGTCATGCCATAATCCCTTCAATATTATGAACTAATTAATAGCTGAACAATATATAAGGACATACATGGCTCTTCTATGGGTAGTAATACATCTTTTGAAGGAGTTTATTATCTTTAATCTGGTTTTGAAATCACTGTTTAGAATTGCTCAAGTTGCCTTTGGAGATTGTCTTCAGCCCACCCAATCACCAGCCTTACACTACTGCGTGTTTCCTAACTCCTAGCATTTACAATGAGGTAATCATCACCTTGTAGTTCATTGGTGTGAATGCTGGTCAGATGTCCTGTATTATATTAACAGAAATAGGGTCACAAGTCAAATACATGCTTGGGGTCAGTGAGCAAATACAAAAGAGGATTAGAAGAACAAAAAAAAAAAAAAAGTGACTGGAGGGGTAAAATCCCACTGGGGGTTAATCGAGCAGAAATGTATCAAAGAATGTAAACTACCCTTTCTTTTGTTATTCGTCATACAGGATGTAGTTTCCCTGTCTTGCTGATTCCAGTTAGATAGAGCATTCTCTTCAGAATGCCATCTTTTAATGATCTTTTTGTACAGAGCATTACAGAGGGACTTCCACTAATACCACTAATTACTGCTATTACTGCTGCTACTACTAAAACAATGACAACAGTACTTCAAAACTACCTAGCATAAATACATAAATTACAAAGACTTGCTTCACCTACTCTTGTCCTGTGCAAAGACCTTATTTTTGTAAAAAAAAAAAAAAAAGAAAAAAAATAGCATTCAGTGTCACTTTTTTTGGGATCTCTTTTCTGCCTTCAAGATGAAAAGACTGGACCAAGAGTTAACTTCACAATGACACTGATTTAGCTCCCACTTGCAAAGCAAATGATTTAATAAAAATGTTTTTGAAGAGATGTTATTATAGTGCTACAGTTTCTAAGGAAGACTGTCTTTTCAAGAGACAGAACAACAACAAAGCAGCTAGAATCCCTGGTCTGCACAGTAAGTACTGGACTTAGTAGGGCCCAAATGGCAGCAGCCAAGAAAAATCACAGGGTACTTACCAAGTGGCAGCTGATTTTCTCTTCTGATACATGTTCATTGCTCTTTCTGTGACAAGAAGCAGAATGTTCTGCATTATTTGAACTACACACATTTGTCTAATTCTTTTCAATCCTAGCAGTAGAAAGATTCCCTTTTCCTAAAATTCTATTTATTATGCTTGTAGCTACACATTGTGATATGAATTCTTCTATCCATGTATACTGCACATGTATAGATTTTATGTTTTCACACTTGACATGAAAAGCATATTTCACAACTGTTGTCATGTGCCAGAATAATATTGCTGTGGGAATGCAGACACATTATCAAAAGTGCAGTATAAAGTCAGGAAGTGAGAGTTGGAAAGGAAGGAATCCTTAGTTCTACGACTATGTGCCACTGACTTACTGTGTACTGTTTGTGAAGTCTCTTCATCTTGTTTTGGCATACTTTATGTATAAAACAGGCAATATGTCCTTCTACAAAGCTGAAAGAAATGTTAACTGGTCCAATCATGCCCTTCAAGAGCAAAACAGGGACTTCTGTCATCAATGTCACAGGAGCCAAGCCAGGCTTAGACCTTGTAAATATTTATGTATCAAAGAAAGACACTATCTAGATGAAAATTTCATGGCCAGATACATGGTAGACTACTGAAGGATTAGTGTGAAACAAAATCCTATAAATATAAGTACTAACATCAAAGGCTTCCTTAATTACCTGTCTAGCTACCTATACATATTTTCCCATACAATTTATTTTCACACGTTGTATTCCTATTCAGGAATTTGATCCTGCATCTTTCAATGAAGTATACGTTCACCTCATACATTATACCTTCAATTTAAAACTAAGTATGAACTTAAGTGTTTTGCTTGATCAGATTCTACAGCATTTTGCAGGATTGAACCTTCATAGGGCCACAGTCAAGATTTTTTTCTTCCTCTGAACAAAGGGCGCTGTGACTGACCAAAGATCAGCCGCCACGTTGTGAACACACACACAGGCATTTTCTTTACAGAACTGATCTTAGAAGCATAAATATCTATCTCATTCAGCTAAACTGTCAGACAGCATTTACCCAATGATTCAGATGTACAAAATTTTGTTTTCAGTTGTAGCTTTTATACAGCTTACATGTAAGTTGGTGGGTTGGAAACCACACGGTTTAGAAATATTTTCTGAAGGACATGATCATGTTTTCTGCCCTTAAAAGTGTTTATTGTTGCATGTTCATTACATATTTTAGTGTTACTTAATTTAAAAACTTTTAAAAATACAGATTGTCACAGATTAGATTTAGACATGCTCTAAAATAGTAACAGGCATTTAATACACACACACACACACAAGCAAAACTCTTATAACTACATTGATACGCAGAGAATAGAATAGAATAGAATAGAATAGAATAGAATAGAATAGAATAGAATAGACCAGACCAGGTTGGAAGAGACCTTTGAGATGATCAAGTCCAACCCATCATCCAACACTATCTAATCAATTAAACTATGGCACCAAGCACCCCATCATGTCTCCTCCTAAACACCTCCAGTGATGATGACTCCACCACCTCCCTGGGCAGCACATTCCAATGGACAATCACTCTCTCTATGAAGAATTTCTTCCTGACATCCAGTCTAAACCTCCCCTGGCACAGCTTGAGACTGTGTCCTCTTGTGCAGGTGCTGGTTGCCTGGGAGAAGAGACCAGCCCCCACCTGTCTACAGCCTCCCTTCAGGTAGTTTTAGACAGCAATAAGGTCTCCTCTGAGCCTTCACTTCTCCCGGCTAAGCAATCCCAACTCCCTCAGCCTCTCCTCATAAGGCTTGTGCTCCAAACCCCTCCCCAGCTTTGTTGCCCTTCTCTGGACATGTTCCAGCAACTCAACATCTTTCCTAAACTGAGGGCCCCAGAACTGGACACAGGACTCAAGGTGTGGCCTATTTTCAAAAAGCCAGGAGTTTAAAGTGTCTTTCCAAAGTTTGCATTTCTATGAAATACAGTCCACTAAACCAGAATGTGCTGAAGTTTTTCTGCTAGAAGCACTACCTAGATGAGTTGATAATGAGGCCAAAATATTTTAAGAAATATCCCTTTATAAAATACAATTTATTACCTTTGCATCTGAATTTTGTGGAGGAGACGTACTATATATTTTAGCCAGCAGTGGTGAAATGCATTGAGGTTTGCATAATGTGGACATGCTCTATTACTACTTAAAGGCTTGTGAGTAGGACTTTTAGTACAGTCACAACATATAGAGTGGGTTCTTGTAGGAAAGTGATCACTCAAATAAAAAGAAAGGAATGTTTTTGATCTGCAAAGATGGGCAGAAAGTAAGCCTGCTCATCTTAACTCTGCATTAAAGAACTAACTTTGATCTATCACATTGCAGAGCTGCTTCTATTTCACTGCCAGTTTATCAATTCTTTAATAGCAGAAGCTCCCAAGTAGTGAACTTAAGCTTCCTAATCTAATAGGCATTATTTTAACTTCTTTTTTTCTTTCTGTATGGCTTGCTGTAAATAAGCAAGAGGGAAAGATAATTTCTTAAGAATTCTCTCCTTTATAAGAACTGTTCAATACTCCTAATTTTGTTCTTCCTCATGCTGGAGTAAGATCAGAGCAGAATCCCACCTTACTGTTTCAGCATTTCTTACCTAATATAAGAGATAGCACTGTGCATCAGCAAGAGGACTGTTGTAAGGTCGGGATATAGCAGCACCACCCCTTAAGGGAACACTTTCTCCTTTTGGGAATGTAGCAGTGCCTGTACCTCTGCTGTCAGTACCATCACCTTACCTGCTGCTGACATGCTGGGGTGGAGGCAGGGCTCTCTCTGCAGTGCCCCCGGCAGCCCCAGCTCGGGTGTCTTCCACCCTGTGGGGAGCAATTAGGAAGCTTTCTCTGCGCTCCAGCCACAACAACTGCTGTAATTTGTCTTTATAGTGGATATAAAAGGTCTCTCTGCTTCCTCCCCCAGCACCAGATGGGTGGGAGAATCTATCCCAAGATAATGGACTCAGCTCCATAGTGAATTCCAATTTTTCTGGGTAAGGTGCATCCTGTATTCCTAAGACAATGGAGACATGAGGATATGTAGCATCCTGTAGGCCTATCACAGACGAGAATCTGAAATAAGCCTAAGACTGGCTTGCTTTCAAAAGTTTACCTTGGCAAGAGTAGAGCACAAGGAAGAGCATTTAAGACTGCAGATCTAAACTTGCATGTTGTTATTGCTGAACACTAAACCCTAAGGTCAGAATTCAGAATTCCCACAGTCAACCACTCTGACTCAAAAATACATCAATGTATTTGCTAAATGGAAAGCATACTCACATCTCATCTTATCATAATGTCACAAAACACATAAAATTACAAATCAGTTTTAAGGCAAAATACATGACAGCAAAATATAAGTACACAAAAAATACATTAAATATCAGTCTTCATTTGTCCCTACCACTTCCACTTACCTCTCAGTTCAAAACTACTCACTGCAGTGCACAGCTTGAAATAGTCTAAGATCCATTTTAGAGTGGACTGAAATATAAATGACAGTTCACACTACACATGAACATAGACAACTGTATAAAATATTTAAATAAAGACAGAAAAGAACAGAGGAAACCAACAGAGCCTTTGGCAGACCCAGCCTTTGGGAATTTAGCAGCTTGAGATTCATTGCAAATTTCATCGTTAATGTTATTTTTAGTTCAATATTTTGTAGCACTCAGAAGTAAATCTTTGTGTGCTGAGCCTCCTCTTGTTTGTGCTTCTTCCCTTTCTGATCTTTTTTTTTTAAAGAAACCCAATGTATTTTCAATAAAATTTATTTCTGACATGTTTTGTGATATTTGTTAAAGTTATCCTATTTCTTCTTATAATTCAGACCATTACACTGTTGTTTCTTTTTATATACTGAATATTGATTGTTATAACTGAAGATAAACCACCACCCCCCTGCCACCAAAGTCTTTGTCCTACTACACCTTGTGTTGCATTAAATGCTCTTACATAAATTTTGATTTCTTGGGTTAGGGTCAAACTAGTTTTTTAACCTCTCACCACTGCTCCAAATACTGCCACACATAGTGCATTCTTTGTGTGTGTGTTGTGTTATCCTGGAATCTGTTCTTCATGTCTCTGTAAAGCTATCAAAGGGATGATACAGAATAACTGGAGCATGCTTCAAAGATGATATTTGGATAAGTACTGTCTGCAGGACAATGGAAACAGTGGTTCAGCCTAACATCAACTCTCTTACCCACTCCTGCCCTGCACAGGTTGAAACGTGGTAGATTG
Organism: Dryobates pubescens; assembly: GCF_014839835.1. NCBI lineage: Eukaryota > Metazoa > Chordata > Aves > Piciformes > Picidae > Dryobates > Dryobates pubescens. The sequence continues at coordinate 15,864,268 of NC_071630.1, read as the reverse complement.
GAGAAATGAACAGATCCTTCTGCACTGCTTTCCACACACAGGACTTGTCCACCAGCTCCCTCGGGGCTGCTACCTTTTTGCTGTGCCATAAAAGCCAGTAGCTCCTTTGCTATCTGGACAGAGACCAAAGAGGCCAGCAAACCAAAAGTGTAGGTATACAAACAGATTACCACAGGTCAAATCAGGGCACAAAGTAGCAGCATATCAACTGCCCTACAGCAAGCATCCATATATGTGCCTTCACTCAGCCCCAAATGCAAGACAGCTTAGATGCACATGGGAAAAACCCCAACAACACTTGCATAAATAGGACATCTGGGAGTCGGCATGTGAATGGGGCAATTACCAAAGTTTATGAGAAACTCTAAATTCACACTTTAGTCTGTCCTATCATATATTGCTGGCTGTTAACACTTCAGTGTCTTGCTCAAAGCCATGTCCTATTTTTTAAGATTGACTTGCTAGGCTTCTCCTGTTGCAGAGAACTTATTGAACTGAGTCTCCTATTACTATATTTTCTTTCATGGAAGGATTTCCAAGAGAAGGAATGCCTTGCCTTGCCTTGTCATAAAGCTCTATATTGAAAGAGAGCTTTTTTTTTCTTTCTTTTTTTTTTTTTTTTTAATTTCAAAAGCCTTATTTCTAACATATAGAACCATTATTCAACAGTTTCCACAAATGCAAGGACTAGGAGACCCAATTAAATAACCAGGAATCAGTCTTAAAACAAACAAAGAAGTACTTATCCTCTCAGCACATATAATGAAATTACAGAACTCATGGCCACAGGATGGTGGGGGAGGTCAAAAGTGTAAATGGACCATAAAAGGGATTACATGAAATCATGCAAACAAAATCCATCACTAGCTACTAAACGTGATGACCAAGATCCAACCTCCAAATCAAAATGTCTAAGATACTGATCCTCAGAGGGCAGAAACACAAAGGGGGAGAAGAATTGCTCCGTATGAGCGATTTATCAGAGTTTGTACACTTTTTCCTTAGGCATTTGCTCTTTCTCACTCTCAGAGAGAAGACACTGGGCTACATGGACATTTTGCCTGATTCAGAATGGCAGCTATTGCACATGACCTGAAGCTTTCAAAAATCCTAACTCATTTCATTTGACACTATTCGGTTTAGAAATGTTTCTATTTTAAATTCAAGACAATTAGGAAAAGGCTTGGAAACAGGAGACAAAACCAAACAAAAGTACCCAAAGAAGATGGAGACTCAGAGTTCAGAACTTTCTCTATGAAAATCATGATTGCTGTGTAGTTATGCTTCAGGATTTCATTTCCCCATTAATAAATAAATAAATCCGTCCCATGATAGGAAAAAATGAAGTTAGCAATACAGAAACCTAAGCAGTTTCCTGTGGCAATGATAGCAATAAGCAGTGTGAGCAATCTGGCAGTATAAGCTTAGAGCTTGACACGGTGGTAGGCCATGCTTAGCATTAGTGTAGAAGTAGCTAGCAGTTTAGCAAAACAGTGCTGTGCCTGCAGCATGTAACTAAAGCAAGGTACTGGTAGCTATAAACACAGAGAGTTATCTTGGAATAACAGGACACACGTGTCTATCAACAACCTCATGTGATATTAGTAGTTTAACCAATAATCTATACTAGTCCGATGTGGGGTCACTCCTGGGGAACCAATGAAGCTATGCCAGCGATACTCTGCCAGTCTACATAAGCTGTAGATGTTCCCTTAATAAACGAACAATACTAGATCATATTGGTCATCCGTATTGATTCTGTTCTCCATCGTCAACAGTGTCCACCTTCCTAAGTCTGCCAAGAGACTGAAGTATACTTGACAGTTGAGAACTATCTTGTGAATCTGAAGCAGGCCCCTCTGGCCCTTGCAGTGCTTTCAGCACTGCTCACCTGTTGCTTTTACTGCATAGAATCTTTTGGGCCTCTCCCTTTCTGTGTGAGTCAGGTTTTGAAAAGTGGGCCTCCTCTAGCCTATAGGATTCATAAACACCTGCCCCATTAACCCAGTTTCACTGTTTGTCTAATGTCAATCACAATTAACAACCTGACTCAAATCATGTCAATATTCTGCCAAAAGCTAACATTTTGCCCTCTTAGCCACCTCCTCTCACCCACCCACAGGTTATGAAATTGTGGGATGGTTGCCAGAGAACTGCAAATAAATACACAAATAAAATTCACTTACCTAAAAGCCCTGTACATCAGATCTCTTTGTGCTGCCTCCTCTCCCACCATCCACTCCTTTACTTCCAGCACTTTTTCCTGTCTCTTAATTTCTTCTTCCTTTGCTGCCCTTTTTCTTCACATGTTCTACTTTCTGTTCTTTTATTATTTTTTCTCATCTCTTATTCCCTAGTTTTTTTCTTTGACTGAAAATGAATAAATGAATACTTCCATATTTCTTTTCCTGCTTTAGAGTCAGTAAAGCATTATGGGCATACTTTACCATTTTTCCTTTCTCTCCCCAGTTTTTCTGCTGCTACTTTTGTTGCTTTCTATCTTCTTTCATTTTGTCTTTCTTCCATAGCAATTGCTTCCTCCTCTCAAGTACCCCTTTCTCACTGCTCCTTCTCTCTGTGGCACTCCATGCACTCTGAAATGATCCGAATTTCTAGGCAGATTCGTTTCTCTTGTGGCATTTTGACAGGGTGTAAAGGTAATCCTAAATATCTAAGGCAATACAGAGCACTTCTGGATGCACAAACATAGCTTCAGGGAGGAGCTGGGACATGAAATGGAGTGGAACAGTTGCCAGGAGGAAATATCTCCTCTTGTTTAACTCTGAGCCACTTGTTTCACTCTTACTTCTTTGGCCTTCCAAGCATTCTAAGCCATTGCCCGCTGAGTGTGATCCATCCCTAAAATCTGGAATCTTTATTGTACTCATGGATGTCCTTCCTGCCAAGAGGAACGTTAGGAATAGCACTCTGTTTCAGCTTAGAGCTGCTCACATTTTCCTGATACTTAAAACCACTCTGAAGAAATGCCAGTTGATCCAAGTAGCTAAGTGTGCTGCTCTAATTGCTGCATGACGTGACTGGACTGCACTTGCTTCAGGAGAGCTGTACGGAGGTGCAGGCTGCACGCGAGGCTGGCCTGTGCTGAGCTGAGTTCCCTTGAAGCTTTGTAGGCTTGTGGTTAAACATACACCCACTATGCACACCTGTTCTTCAAGGTCTAAATATGCTATAAACCACTCAATGCATTTCCATCCATCCCCATGCCTCTTCTTTTTAGGTAGGCACACGCACATTCAAGACTGAAAGGCAAAAACAGAATTTGAGGTTTGTGACATAAGATGATGAAAAAATGGAAGCAGCACTAGCTTCAGCATGCATTTGATTTGCAAAGAATTGAGAGAATGAGGGGCTGGATCTACAGTAACATGCAGAGAATGGGAAAGAATCTGACTAGCTGAGAATTTCATGTTATAAACATTATTCTGGAAATAATTTTTTTGTGTTTCTGTTCTTTACCTTTTTAACAGCACAGTTTCCCATTATGATATCATTCCAAGAGGATTTAAAGGAAAAAAGCACAAGCAACAATAACGAAATGTCATCTGCAATCCAAACAACAGAAAGGAGTCCGATTTTGGAGGCTTCTCTCCATTTATATTAATTATATTTTTTTTCTATGAAAGAATTATACCATATGAGTTTTTCCTGCTTGTTCATAATAGGTCATTCATTAAAGGAAATACTGGGAAATTATTTTCTGTGTCAGTGGATACAGGATGCCATCTGGGAGCTGAAAAAACACACAGAAATCAGACTGAAAACATTATCAAAAACATGAAATCAGTTGTGCTTATGGAAACCAGATAAATGCTTAAAGAATCTCAGGCCCATCAGATAGGCTACAATAATTGCCACATTGTCCCTTTGTACGAGCAACACACGGGAATGGTCAGTGGCTTCCTCCATCAGGCCTTTGGTGATTCGCTCTCACCATTACTCCTGGGTCTTTTCTTTACTCTCCAGCTTCTCCAGAGGTCTCTGCACCCCCTCCAGCCCCGGGCTCGCCAGAGCCGCATGGATGCTCTTTGCCATTTCCTCCTGCAGCTTTCCCCAGCTGTCTGTTTACTGGCAGTTCTCCATTCCTCTCATTTCTGTTTTCGGTTTTCTGCTTCCTTTATTCCAAGATGTTTTCTAACCAAGTCTGAAATACAAAGCTAGTGTGATGTATTTGTTGGTCTCCTCCCTGGGTCCAAAAACAGGTAGATCAGAAAACCTCTCTTGAAATGTGAGATTCACTCCAGTTCTAGGGTAATCTAAAATTCAGTATTCATCTTTCTAGGGTAAGGTAGATGGGCTAAGTTAGAAAGAAGATGCCTGCATCATCAGATAAGGAAATCACAACAATATAGTGATAAATATATTAAGATTAATATGGCCATATGCCAATTTTTCCCCCTCATAAATAAGATTCTTGTTTACCAAATGTTCAGTTTTGGTTATGTCACTATAAAAATCAAGCAGCTGGTAATTCAGGCTTGATTAGCAGGTCTCCAGTTTTGATTAGTAAATTACTGTAGTAATCAAGGTTAATTCTCATTTCAGAGCTATGCCACAGATTTTATTTCTTCCAGAGAAATGGATTTACCACTCTGGAGTAGGAATATTTTAATATTACAAAAATATCCAGAAATAGAAATAAAAAGCACTCTGAAGGTATTTGTAGTGGGGTTTTTGCTGTTGTTTTTTTGTTTTTTTTTAAATATAGGGCACCAGAGCAGCAGCACTCAAACAAACACGAAACAGTTAATGCCCTAGGAATAAAATTCCAAGCTGCAATTTTATAGATTTCTGCATAATGTATGCAGAGATTGCATAGCTAATTCCTTTTACCTACTGTTTCTATTTCTATCTCTAAAAATTATTTTCTTTGGATCTTCATCTTTCATTTTAAAAGGAGAAAAAAAAACACTAAAAGAAAAAAAAAAAAAAAGAAGTATACAGAGAGGCTTAAAAAGAAACCCAGGAGACCATTATTAGTATAAAGATAAACAGTGGAATGGATTCTAACTGAGCCAGAAAACATCACTGTAGAATTTACATAAAACTTAGTTTTCAACCAAACATATTGCGCATCCAGATTCAGCTCATCTCATAATGAATATTCAAGCTTTTGAATGACCCACATGTCCCATAAGTGAGCAAGAGTCCCCCAAAGCCATCATTGTGGTAAAAGAGGCACAATATTAAAAAACACTGAGAATTCACTAGGGATTTTTTTTTTCCCCTATGAAATTACTAAATCTTTATCCTACAATTCCTGTGATTATCTGAGCTATACAAGCATGTCACAGACTTGGGGCTGGATAACAAACTCTTATATGTTTTTTAATTAGGACAGTATTGTCATTTTCTAGTCACAATTCCGGGCAGACTCAGTGTATCTCTTACATCACTTTGAGTGACTAAAATAAAACCAAAGTTTTGCTATCTCTACTCAGTCCTGCATGCTTTTCTCAGATAGGAAAGCATGGGCAATTTTCAGATAAATCACAGTATTCCACTGAAAATATTTACATAAATTTCACCCCAATAACATAGAAATAAGTGAGTGAGGATGTGCCCAAATATGTGGGTATAGAGGCACATTACTGAGAATACAGTAAACTGAATTTAGTGTAGTTATACAATTGCTGTGCCCTTTAATGTTTAAAAAAAAATAGAAAACCAAACCCTCTTTTCTGTGTAAATGTACTGCATCCTATTGTAAAAGGCTAGGAAGGAACCTAGAATTTACTTCTGTTTCCATATATATGCTTTATTCCACTACAGCAATTTTGTTACAGAGCTGTGAGCACTTTCATTATGCCAGTGGAAGTACAGGGGGTTTGATTCAGACCAAGATCAACTGTGCTTCTAATTCAGTATCTTTTCCCTGATGATGGCAAGCAGAAAATACTTCACAAAGTTTATTCCTTGTGCTAGGATGCCAACAGCTGTCTTATGGTCTGAAGCAAAGAGATACTCATCCTTCCTCCATTTGTTTCCTATATAAAGAAGCCCTAGATGTTTAACATCAGACCTTCTCTTCATGGTTCAGTTACAGACCAGTATTTAATGACCTGAACACTGGCAGAAAATGGAAAGCAACCCCAATCTATGAGCATGTATTTAAGATTAACTCTTAGCTGAAATAATAATCAGTTTGATTAGAAAGTAACCATATATGGAATGGATTTGCTGAGTATATTAAGGACTTGTCTCACTTTTAGATGTCAACTTAGGAAGCCCCACACTTTGCAAGAGAAGAGGAAAATAATATACTTGAAGGCAGAGAGCTATGAAAGAATCAGTCTAACTCTGGAAAAATTGTGAGTGCTTTCTGTAGTCTCTCCTATAAGTGTGAGACAAGATTCACCTGGGGAAGGAAGAGGTGGGGCTGGGGAGAAGCAATTACAACCAAGCCATTGCATTATTAGGGGACTTACACTGGGTTTTGGCTTGTCTCCATGAGTACAACTGCTCCTTGAATCCATCAGACTTTACTCATTGCTTTTGTGTGTGTTTTCATTTTTGGCTTTGGCTTTGGCTTTCCTCTCCTTTGCAGTTCTTCCAAGTTACATGGGAGGAAGTACACAGCTGTCATTCCTCCAGAGCAGTACAGGAGAGTGTGGCCTCTGCAACCATCTCTCCCAACAACAGTTATGATGCAAGCATGTACAAATAGCTTGAGATTCTTCCCAATCTGCATTCTTGGCCAAACATGGTTTCCCCCAAGACTTTGGTGCAGCTTGGGGCTATGGTTGCAATATGGATAAAGCTATATATGAGGATATTAACAAAATTCAGAATAAAATTCAGAGCTAAAGTCCCTAGAAAACAGCTTTGTATTTCTCTAGTGGGAGATAAAGCACTGAATGGGAAGTAACGGCTACCTCAGCCTCTTGGCCAAACACAGGGTGGCTCACAACTGATTCTGCTGGTTATTCACCATGCTTTTGCCAAATGCCAAGCAATCAATAGCAAGGAAATATGACCAGGGAGTCATTGCTCTCTTGTTTTCCCTGTCAGAACAAAGTTTTTCTTACAAGCACCTTGGCCTAGTGTAAATGAGAGAAGTCATAAGGTTTCTGGCAAGGTACTTATTTTATCTGCAGGTAGGATTGCATCAGTGAATGTGATAGTCTCTATTTAAGGTGATTAATAGTATGTTATGTTACTTGTTTTGAATAAAGATTATAGGCCAACTCCTGCCCTGGCTCAACTCCCATTGAAGTCAGTTGTTTGGCCTGAAAAATGGATTACAGGATGTGGCTATAATTTATGCATACAAAAATGCAGAGGATTTTACTTCAGGAACAGTAATTCTTATTTATGTGCATTTCAGTAGTGCCTAGAACCCAAGAGTCTTCATGTAGGACAGTATCCAAATGTACACGAAATACAGGCATGGTCCCTACCCTAACAAATCCTTTATCTAAGCAAAAAGCAAGAGACAGCAAACAGATGGGAAGAGGGGCAAAAATGACAAGGTAACTGGGAGGTAATTATGATCACTATGCAGTCACAGCACATCAGCTGCTTAACCACTATCATTTTTTTTAAGGTGTCACAGCAGAGGAGAGTTTTAAGGGAGGATGTGAAGAAGGGCAAGGGTAATAGCTTGGCAGATTTTTATAGGAGTAGAATCTCACAGGAGAAAATAAAATGAGTATGATTCAAAATTTAAGACATTGGTGATGACATCTGTTTTCAATGGTGGATACACATTGATTGGTCAGTATCTCACAGACGTGATAGGGCCAAACAGTCTGGAAAGAACCTATCTGGACCTTAAAATATCTGTGAGATGTTTTCAGGGAAAAGAAGTCTATGAAAGGGTGCACGGTGGGAAAGGGAGATGATACAATAACAGTTTTGAAAAAACAGCCCTGCAGCAGTGTCAGAGTGAGCAAGCAAGGTATCTGTCTGCCAAGGCCAAAGTAACTGAGACTTGTACTGAGGTTTGAATGAATTGTGCTGGTCAAAGGTCAGACTGCAGAGGTGAAGTACAAGAATCAGAAGGTTTGTCCTAGCAAGCACAAATCCAGAGAGAAAGATGCAGAAAAAACATAACAGCTAGAAAGAACCGGACCCACAACCACAGATGATTGTGCTAGTACAGTGGTCAGACCTTTAGGTCTGTTTTGCAGGGTACTGCTGTCATGAAAGATGGTCTCTGTACTTGCAAAGGGTAACACTTCTGAAACTGCTTATATCTGACAAAGCAGAAACCTCTTTTGGTGCATGAGTGAAGTATATGAAAAATTGAGGAAAAAAAAATGATCATGACTGCCCCCAAACCTCCTCTTTAAAGGTTTTAACACTTTTTTCTGTTGTTGCTGGATTTGTTTGGTTGGCTTTTTCCAACCCCTCCCCCCCGCCCCCCGGCAAAGTTAATAATTTGTATTAGTATTCTCCCAAGCTTATATTTCTATAAATAAACCAATCAGGACCAAGCCTTTTTGTTTGCCATACATGTATGCTCATTTTTTCTGTGCAACTTTGGGAACAGAATAAGACAGACTTAGGTATGATGATGCTTACATCTACTTGTAGGAGTAGCTTTTTGAGAGCCTGTAGCATTTGCAAATCCAGTCTTCCTGTGAACAACAACAACAAAATAATAGCAGGGACAGTATACATGCTGCTGCAAAGTAATGTATATATTATAAATAGGTTTAGGTGGTATCTAAATTACTGCCAGAGCCCTGACCTTGATTACGAATGATCATAAAGTAAAGAATACTTTGAAGTGTACCAAACTGTAGATCAAAATGCTTGTATATTCATCACTCTGACCAAGATCAAGCCAAGATTTTGTTGGCTAATGAAGACTGTAAGTTAAATAGAAAACAGGCCCAATAAAGAGAGGTCATAGCTGCTTTTTTAAATGCTTACAGTCCTTTAGGGCAGGATGTCTGCGCTGCTTTAATTGTTCAGAGTTTCACTTTCTGCCATGGGAGCTGCAAATGTGCAAGTCTCTGTCTCATAACACTGCAATATAAACCTCCATTTAAACTTGATAGGTCCCTTCTCATTGGATTTTTATTTTCCAGCCACTTTTGTGATGTGCTCTTTTATGAGCAGCGTGAATAAATACAATAGCAATATTACCTATGCAGATGGGCAGAACTAAAATGTCTAGGGTCAAGAAAAAACCAACACAATTCCGCTTTCAAAAAAACCAACACCCAAACCCTTACCTACATTTTACTTATTTTAATAATTAAAATTCTTCTAATATTCCTGTCAGTCATCATTTCTCTGAGTCACACAGTGTGTAATTAGAAAAAAAAAAAACCCTGAAAAATTGGAATGATTGGGAAAATGTAAAACTGAGCTGAATTTACTACTGTTTTGATTCCTCTCAAATTTGTAGATCAGTGACTGTACCATGACTGCTTTTAATAAGCAGTCCTAGATTTTGTCAGGATGATATGCTTTCCCAGTCTACCTTCTCCCAGTCCACATGGAGATGCATAATAGGCAACCTGTGAACAAGCTGTCTAGATGTGCTGGATCGTGTGCAAACAAATATACTGTTGTACTAGTGCCCTGTTGATTTATCATACCATCACCGGTAGTGATGTTATGAGCAGTGCTCCACACTCGCTAATGAGCAGCCTTTAGCTGTTTGAGAACTGTTTCAAATGAATCAAATTTATAGAAAGCCTAGAATGCCACTCATAACCCCCCAAACAACACTGGGGATCATGGACTTCAAGTATAGGACAAATTCCCACTTCTAGTCCTGCTGGAAAGTTGTAATCTACCCAGACTCTAAATGGTTTCTGTATTAAAGTGAGAAAATCACTGTGACTCATCACAGAGAAGGACATTGGATGGTCTCTGATTCCATCATTTTATTTGCCTGAAAAGGAGCCAAGAATTAAGATTTATGAAGCAGATTATGCATTTTGTACATCTCAGTGAAAAAAAAAAGTGATTGCTAGAGAAAAGCAAACTGTTAGCTGTGCATGATAGCCATGCAAAGGGTGCAAATGGAAGGGTAGAAAATGGGAAAGCTTGAATGAATTGTGTGCTAGCTGGCAAAACACTCCATCATTATTTATACTAAATTAAACCTTCAATTGTGCAAGAATCACTCTATACTAAAGTGCAGATTTACTCAGGACAAGCCTGGAGATAATTAAGCCTTTAATAATTAGAAAGTCATGATATTATTTGGTAAAAGACACTCTTTTGTGTAATGATAGTGCAGGAGAAAATAGACAATAACCAGTACTTCATATTACAGCACAGGTCCTCTGTAAAACGCACATTGTTCCTGAAGAGCAGTTCCTTATTCTTTAAGCTGAGAGTTGGCTAGATTCTGTTTTTAGTTACACCACTGGAAATCTGGAATAACAACATGAAACTCCCTTGAGCTGAGAAGCATTTTCTACTCTAGTTTAAAAAAGAAAAAAAAAAAAGTGCTGGTCACAAATGAGACATTCCTACCTTCCCTGTGCTTTGCACTGTGCTCTTGCTTTGTCTCCTGCCTTGTCACTTATTCTTTCTAAACCTCTGTGCTTAGTTTATTTTCTCTTCTCTTACCCATTCCTATTGTTATTTTTGATGGCTTTGGGTGGGTGGTTAACTGGCATTAGGAAGAAAAGCCACACAGGAATATATCCACATATAGTATTATCCAGAGCACCATGCCTCCTTCCCTTGGTTGCCTCAATGTCACTGTGAAACGCGCTATATATATTTATTACTTAAACAGAGCATTAAACAGTAGAAAAAAGAACAGTGTGTTTTTTCTGAGGTTGTCATCTATTACAAAATTCTGCAAACAGAAAAAAGGAGCAGTTAAATGAGCACCTTAATTTGCTTGCTATTGAGAAGCTGTTACTATAACAAACAGCAGCAAGACTTTTAAATCAGGCCTGTGGAACAAAGCATTCCAGTGTCATTTTTACATTAGTGATTGCAGTTGATGTCATTTTCACAAAACAAAATTATAACCAAAATGGATATTTCAGGTCAAAGTGCCACAAAGAGTGTATAGATACATTTCCATCAATAAATCTGCCCTCTTCCTGCCCTGACATAAGTGTTCAACCCCTTGTGATTGACGTTTTTACCACTAAATTATACTATGTCTGCTTCTAGAAGAAATGTCTCCATTACAAAATTAGCTAACCATCAACATAACATAAAATAACTTCAACATGGTGTCATTTCACAAGAATATTGATTCTCACAGACTTACTGGATTAAATCCTGGTTTCCCATAAAAGGAGCAGCCATTATGTCTTTGGTAGACAGAAAAATATATATTGTGGAAAGATGTATATTGAGGTAACTAAAACTTAATTTCTGAGCTCAGAAGCATCAGATTTTGTCCTGTGACACTATGAAATGAAGAAAACAGGTAAGATATTAGTTTGAAATAAACAGTTTAAGAAGGACATTGAGACACTTGAATGTGTCCAGAGAAGGGCAACGAGGCTGGGGAGAGGCCTCGAGCACAAGCCCTATGAGGAGAGGCTGAGGGAGCTCGGGTTGCTTAGCCTGGAGAAGAAAAGGCTCAGAGGAGACCTTATTGTGGTCTACAACTACCTGAAGGGTGGTTGTGGCTGGGAGGGGATTGGTCTCTTCTCCCATGCAACCAGCACCAGAACAAGAGGACACAGTCTCAAGATGCACCAGGGGAAGTTTAGGCTCAAGGTGAGGAGAAAGTTCTTCACAGAGAGAGTTGTCAGGCATTGGAATGGGCTGCCCAGGGAGGTGGTGGAGTCACCGTCCCTGGAGGTGTTCAAGAGGGGATTGGAAGTGGCACTTGGTGCCATGGTTTAGTCAGGAGGTCTGTGGTGACAGGTTGGACTTGATGGTCTTTGAGGTCTTTTCCAACCTTGGTGATTCTGTGATTCTATGATAAGAATAAGGTGAAAAAACAGATACAATTCTGTAATTTTATTTTCCTCTGCTGGGAGATACTTTTGAATAGTGGTTGCAGTAGTAAAACCCATCAGTTCTTTTAGCTTGACTACTGACTGCCAAATTCTTTTCAAGACCTTTTGCATCATTTGCTTCATTTTCCTTCCATTTTGTGCTAATAGAACTTCTGGTACATCACAGGATGTAGCAAGCATCTAATTGACTAACACCTGAAAAGTCTTCAAGGTTCTTGGATGTGCAATGCTATTTAAGAGCAAACAATCATGATATGTAATTGTAGTTTCTTCCTATAACAAAACTGTGGGAAGAAAAACTAATTAAAATCAGGTTTTTGTTTTTTTTTTTATCACCATCTCTACCTCATTTTTATAGAGCTGCTTTGAAATAATAATGGGCTAAACTCATTCTGGGCACAACTTCTGTGATTTTAATGAAATTATATTGAGGATAAATTTGACCCAGAGAATTTCCTAAAGCAGAAAATACCTCCTCTGTGACCACAATTCCTTCCTGGTACATGCAATATTTTGTGTTTCAGGCCAATTCCTTCAAGTATGGATGAAAAAAACGTGTCTTCATTAAACAAGGCCAGTGGAAATTGTTGTATATACCGTAGTATCCTGAAGGCACTAGCCTGTTCAGGCCTAGTTGTATGCTCAGGGAGCAGATGTAAGGTGCCAGATTTCACACTTTTTATGAAGTACTTTTCATCCCTGTTCATCTTAAAATAAGAGCCTTTAAAATCAGATCGGTTCTGCACTCCCTCATAGAGAAGAACTAGGTAATGGGGCAGTGCCAGGAAGATGAGCATTAATGAGGTGAAAAAGGCTTAGGAAAGAATGAGGCTGCTGCGGGAGGTTTGCAGTGACAATGTCTGTGCAGAGTTTGTATTCCTTGAAAAGCAGCTATGGTGGAAAAGCACCGGTCCTTGACCACAGTGTGTGTATGTGTGCAGAGGCAAGGGGACAAGTGGAATTCTGCTCAGCAGCTCTCTCTTATCCTGCCTCTGTGTGGCAAAGCATATGAAAAAAGAACAGTTTCACCTTGGGAGAATCATAGTATATAGCTGCCTCTTAGTGAAGGATAGTCTGTCACCATTCATCCCTGCCCATTAAGGCTTGAAGAGGACAATGTTGCTAGTCTCTGCCCATTCAATCCTTTTTTGTTGGCACATTACTATTTTATCATTTTGATCTTCTCCTTACTGAAGATAAAAGACACCATGGGCGGGATTCATGAATGACTACTGTTATTTATCGACCCAGGACTTTTTGAACATTTTTTCCCCTCTGATTCATGAAGCACTTTTCCATATTCGAAAAGCAGTTCATAAATCGTTCTGCACCAGCAGAAATTAATAATAATGAGTTCATTTAAATAAAAGGACTCATCCTGCCAGTTGCAGATAGTGTTTGAAGCCAGAACCTTGTCGGCAAACAGGATTTTTGCTGGCAGCGCAGGAAATAATCTTTTGTTTATAAATTAATTAAAACATACTTTCCCCTCTGCTTTTAGAGCTGCTGTAAGGACCTTTTTTTTAGGCTAAACATTATGCATTTTCTTTTCTTTTTTTTTTTTTTTTCCTTCCCCCCCCCCCCCCCCAAACAAATGGTATTTTCCAGTCTGGAAAGAGGAATTTTTGGTAGTGTTAAGAGTCAGACTGTGAAGAGAGAGGAATGCATTTTGATTTGTTTTGATTTTTTGAGTGAGGATTTCTTCTAAAGCCATTGGCAGATGTGTTTCACAAGGGTTTGTTCGAACATGCTCTTTCCCGTGAATCTGTATATATTCACTCTCTCCCTCCCAAAGTTTCATTCTGAGTTTCAGGTTCAAGTGAACTTAAAATCTCAGCAAGAAACACTTAAGTTTCCTCTACACTCATACCCATGAGTTTCACACGATTTTGATGCAAAAGTATAATCAATCACAGGTTTATTTTTGGAAAGGAGGCATGAACCTGAATGAACATTTCCATAAAGCTAGTCTAGTTGAGGATGCCCCTGCTGACTGCAAGGAGGTCAGACTAGATGACCTTTGGAGGTCCCTTCTGGCCTAGACCTTTCTATGATTCTATGATTGATTCTATGATTCTGTGATTCAAGGGGTAGAATCTGTGAATGGTCTTTTAATGCCAGCACACACATATGGTGTATGCACGTGTTTCAATATGTTTGAATGATGGCAACCAGTTTCCTTTCCCCAGGATCAGATTTACATCATTAGCAGAGCTCTACTGGAACTACATTGCTATAAGAGAATGAGGTTTTTGAAGCGCAAGGGTAGGGTTTCTCAACACACAAAAGTCTAAACTAAGTTGTAGGCTGTTGCTGTGAACAAAGTTTTGCTCTCTCCTGTCCAAGGCCTCTTGGTTCTGCTATACAGAGGACAAATATGTGAGAGAAATAACATTTACTATACCTCTCCATACCTTTTCCTTTGGATCACCATCCTGGTAGGAGGCATTACCACACATTCATCACTCCAGAGCTTTCCTGGATAGCATCACACTTCTCCAGGTGACTTCATGCAGCCACGGAGTTTCTGTTGCTCCTGTAAAGGATCTTATCTGCCTCTGTGCTATTTCTGCAGACTACATGTGTACAAAAAAGTTCAGTTTCCACTCCATAGCCCAAGACTACAAATGATGCACAACAACAGCCAGTATTGCCACATTTTAAGTTTCTTTTTGCATTCAGGCCCAGCTTTTTTTCCAGAGAAAGCTGGGTAGCTGAAAAGCCCAAGCTTGTGAACATTTTACACACACACACAAAATAAAAGAAAAAAGGACTTAAGTACCTCTTAATATTTTGAGAAACATTTGAGTGTTGAATATCATTGGAAGGGAGTGGAAACTCTTTTTGGCATCTTTATTTCTATATTTACAACACCATTATTTGGAATAGTGATATGGGATGTGATTTGCTATTTTATTCAATTTCTTAGTGCTGGAATTTGTCATTTGGTGTTCTGATTTCCAGTTGTGTTTAAGCTTTGGTTTGGCAAACAGAGCAGAGTGTTATCACAAATAAAGACTAGAAGTTGGAAACGTGTATCATTAGTCTGATCTGTGTAATATGTATGTATATGGCTTCAATAGAAAAGCTACTTTGAAAAACAGCAACAAAAGGCCTGAATTGTCTGTTCCTACTTTTGCTCTTAATTGGTGACATCTGGGTTTGTTGGTATTTGAATGAAACTTTTATTTTGTGTTTTTGAGAAGGAAGAGTTGGCTGACTAGTTATCTTTATATGGTTTAATTTCCTCTCACATCCCCTTGTCTTTCATTTTATTGCTTGAAGACTTCCGAGGTAAATATAAGGGAGCCAAAAGAGTTCTCAGGCCAGTTTACTGAACTGTTCTGAGCTGTAGCACTTACCTGTAGCACAAACATGAGCAGTTCACATCAGTTTTCTGTCTTTGTCTGCAAAACAGAATTCATGATCCAGCTTAGAAAACACTGAGAAATCTTCACCAAAATCACTATACAAAGCAAATATAGTATGTTATTATTCACATTACCTTCACTTTTGCACTAGTAAGGTGTGATTTTTCAGAAACAGGCTTTTATTGCAAAATTGATATTCTTATGAACTTAAATTGCAGTTAGTGCTGCCTGCCTACACACACACAATGTGTGCACATACACATGTTCTATGCATGTGTAGTCTCTGTAAGCTTCTGTATAGCAAGTGATACGTTGCTGCTCCAGTCAGCTTTACTTAAGTTTGTGTAATTATTGATAGCACCAGTTTCTGCCAGCTTATAGCAATGTGTGACCACAACCAGATATCACAGGTTTGTTATGGCTGTATGTGTTAACAATATTTTATCTTTCCCTTTAGCAACCTTTTATAGATTTCACTAAAAGACAGGGATATAAAATGGAGAACACTTGGATGTGGAACAGAAAGCAGAAACTGGAATCAAGCTTCTCAGCAGAAAATATCTGTGAGAGAGGGGAATGTTCTGTCTATGGCAGCAAAATGACACGCTAAGTAGACTGAAAGCAACATTCATAATGTTAGGAGCCCACTTTCCTCAGTGCATAAATTCAAGACAATGAAAATGTAATGAATAAAGCATTTAGAGAGGTGATTGTAACAAGGACAGGAGTGGGGGAGGGTGCTGGATCTTACCGTCGACCACTTCAAGTGAAACCGTATTTACTGCTGGAGAGGAGACATCAAAGTGGGAAATAATTTAGGCTTAAGGTTCCCCAAAATGCATTCCTTCCCAAGCAAGACTGCAAATAGAATCAGGGTGCTTTAAATGACTACATAAGATTACTACATTCTTCATAACATTTAGCTACATGTGAAGGATACTTAGCAATATGTAAAGGATTTTCACTATTGCATGGCAAACAGTCTTGAAAATATCCTACTGCAAGTAAAAGTTAAGTATAACAATGCATCACCCCTGAACAAACGCCTGTTGGGAGCTGCAAAGAGCCACTAAGTCTTGGTCCTTGTAGGAGCTGCAGATATTGCTGGAAGTCACTAACAACAAGGAGCCAAATCTGGACTTGGAGATGCTCAGCACTTCTGAGGATATGGATTTCAATTCCAGCAGCTTGCAGACCCCAAAGCCTAATCCTAGGAGGTTTCTGTATTGTTCTGCATAAGCTTGAGGGGCAGGGTGTGTTTGTATGTAATCTGAGGCAAGTTTGCAACCTTCTCAGTTAGTTTTAATAAGGATTTTCAAAGCTATTGTCATGAAGAAAGGGCTAAAGAAGTAACATGCATAAAGGGAATCTGAAAATTTGTGTTCTGTTCCTCCCCTCTCCAAACACAGAAACAGTTTTCAGTTATGGGCCTGGTCACAAAGGCAAACTGGGGAAGAAAGAGCTAATAAAAGCAAATTATTTATTGAAATGAGTATGGAAATGTAATCAGGGCTGATGTTTCTGTTAGTAATTTTCACACTTCTGCAAAAATACACATTTTCTGCTTATCAAATAGCCAAAGATGTTAAAACATCAATCAAATATTTTGTAAAGTTTCTACCAAACACAAGAGGGTCTACCCAGAGGCCAAAGGGAAAAATACTGTAGGCATCTAAAGAAAATGGTAAGTTTCAAGAAGTAATTGCTCTATGGCTTTTAGTTTTTTAATTCCTTGATATACTGGAGAGCATTAGCCAAATGTCAGATGGCTTACCATTAGTTTCCAAGGAGAAGCCTCTGTCCTCCTTTTTTCACTAGGGCTTAAAATTAGAGATATTACAACCTTCATTCAATATATGCCCTCCCCCCTCCAAACTTTGACAGATCATCAACTGCATTTCCAAAAATCCTGAAAAAAAGGCATAATAACTATGAGATTAGAAAAAAAATAATCATGGAAGCAAGAAATAAATATTCCCTAGAAGATTTGGGTCCTCTACATTCACATGATGATTTTTGAACACTGAGGGATGGAGTCTTAAGGTGTACTTTTGGGATCTAACTTTCAAGATTCCTACATAATCATGAGACCTAGAAAGTTTTATCTTTAAAAAAACTTCTTTTTTTTTTTTTCCATTTACAAGAGCTGAGGATTTAAATAAAGCATCAAATACCTCAAAGTTCATGATCAAATTGTAAGAACTGGCAACACTGCCTTTAATAAGCAAGCAAAACTCTGTTCAGAAGCTAGTAGAAGCCAAGGAGAAATAAGGTACTGTACAAGACAGGAGAAGGTTTTGAAATCTTAGCAGTCTGGAAAAGCTGCCTTTTGTTAGATTACTGAAGACACATAAACACCAATCAAAGCTCTGACTATATAGATAATATCACAATCATTGTCATTAGACAAAGAAAGTCAGAATTGCTTAGTTAGGTAGCAGAAGCTTTAATTGTAGGCTTATGAAAATGTTGAATGCAATAAAACATAATATAAACTGCAATAAAATATAATAAACCCCATAACTACTTGAATTCATATAATACAAGATTGCTCAAGAAATGCTGAGGGACTGCTACCTCCTAGTCTTTCTGTTTTCATTTACAGCAAGTTCGCTCTGGAAATGTTGAAGAATCTGCATCTATCAGAAAATTGCTCACTTATTGAAACCAGCTATTTTTAAGGTTTTATTTAAAGGAGATAATGAATAAGACTAAATTGATGTCAGGCATGAAGCAATTTTAACCAATACATTCAAAGTCTATAATACAAAATATTGGAAAATTATATGTAGAGAAACCTAAAGTGATGAGATGTTGTAATTCCTTGGAACCCAGAAACTCTTAATTCTGTTCTTTTTCTTTCAACCTCAATGTGGGAGGCTCCATCGCTGACATCTTTATATATGATGTTCTCATTTCAGAATGCCACTGAACCTTCAAATGAACACTTGCCTATGATCTTTGAATACAAAAAAACTTTAATCCAGGTTTTTATACTTTAGTGCACTCTGCTGTAATATTCAGTGGAATATTTTTGGTATTTGGTCTAGGTCTTATTTCAAGAGGAAGGAAAAGATGACTCTGAAAAGAAAGACAATAGTTCAGTAGAACCAAATATCAGCGGTACTGAATAATTTCTGAACAAGAGGTTTGAAATGTATAGAAAAGAAAGGGAAATGAAAAAACCCTTTAGAAAGTTAAATCTGGGATGAAATACAGTCTCTTCCTATAAGAATTACTTATATATTGTCATTGAATAATGAAAGTAAAATGAAGTAGGGCAAGCAGTTTTTGTACACTATTAGCTGGTTGGCACCTATCCCCACAGTTTAGTGTTGATAGCACTTGAATGAAGAGCTTTGAAGACTTACTCTATTGGAGGACATTAGAAGAAAGCAAGACAGGACAGCCTGTTGTTCTGTTGTACTTCTCACATGCTTTATACCAATCCTTTTTTTTCTTATTATACACATTTTATAACTATAAACAGGTTCAGAGGCCATTTGCTAGAACAATGTTCTATACTGTCCTCTGTTAATCAGCTATACAAACACAATTTAATATGACATAAAGAAATGAAACTGTCTAAGCAACATGATGGAACTGTTGCTGGACTAGACTAGACTAGACTAGAATTAACCAGGTTGGAAAAGACCTTCGAGATCATCAAGTCAAACCTATCACCCAACACCATCTAATCAACTAAACCATGGCAACCAAGTGCCTCATCCTGTCTCTTCTTAAACACTTCCAGTGATGGTGACTCCACCACCTCCCTGAGCAGCCCATTCCAATGGCCAATCACTCTTTCTGTGAAGAACTTCTTCCTAACATCCAGCCTAAACCTCCCCTGGTGCAGCTTGAGCTTGTACTTGGTTTTGTTTTTAAGATTACCTCTAAAATGTGTTGGTTCCACACATTATTTTTTCACATCACATTGCTTTATTTTTGCTATTGAAATCAAGATGTAGGAAAATGTGGCTTCTTATTCTTCCTGTTTCATTTCACTGATTGTAGAATTACCCACCAAATGTCAAATTGCACTTTTAACACACAATCCATCATCAGTTTTCTAGTGCACACCAGAATTTACGTTTTCCAGGGGATCAGTGAGTCAGATGTGAAACTGTGAGCTTTCAGATTCATTAACCTCTCATAAGCTGTGTTGAAAGCAAACAGCACTAGTAAGCATCACAGTTCTGTTCTATGCTAGGGATAGGTGTCCCTTATGCTTTTCTCCTGAAGCTTTTGCTGGCTTTGAGTGTCATCTTGGTTGAAGCAGGAAGCTGGCTGCATCACTGCTTAGAAGCTATGATGACTCAAATGCTAAGACTGTTTCTGCCTTTCATCTTTTCAATGGGATGGCTGCCTGAACTGTAGTGGTATGAAACCAAGCTCACTATACTAAACAGGCTTCAAAACCACAGAGAAGTGAAGCTTATCTACACAAAAATGTTACAGCTCTACTGGAGGCAGAAACCACAAAATCACAGGTATTTCCTTCTAACAAATCCCAAACTCTGTTCTTTAGCATCACTGTAACTGATCAGAACATTAAGAATTTTTTCACTTTAACTAGCTGTGTGCAAATGACTCACATGAGAGCTGTGCAGCTATGGGAAGCAAAAGAATGCACATCCTTAACATTTTATATGTCTTCATTAAACTCACAGATGTTAGAAGTGCCAAGAAAGCCAGAGGAAGAATACTTACTGGCTGCAGTTACTGGTTGCAGAGCTAGGACTGAGTGCTTCATCCAGTACAGCTGCTGCCCTGTGTGTGGCAGGATGCACTATTCAGTCCCCTTCCCCCTGGTGCTGAATATTGCTGGCAACATGCAGCAAGCTCCCTTAAACTGCACAGGCTGCTTGAACAGCTTGTATCGGAGTGCTCTGGAGAAAACAGAACACCTGAAACATTGATAACAAAAAAGCTCCAAACAGTAAACCTGGGTTTAGTGGAAAGTGTATCATACGGTTGTACGTGAGATGCTGCTAAAAGCATACTTTTATGATGAACACAAGAACAGGATAGTACTCAGAACAGCACTACTACAGACTTTTAAAATATTTAACATTTAAATCCAGCCTGTGGTGTGGTGTTACATCATGACAGTTGAACAACTTAGTGTTTGAGGACCACTAGACTAGGGGCATGATAAATCACTGTCCTTAATTTGGGATTATTCAAATGCTCTGTGTTCAACAGATGTAATCTGAACCTGCATGCATTTGTATTCTGATATTTCAGGAATAGATTCAATAGATGAGGAAAGACATCAGAAAGGACTGAAAGAAGGCTCACCTTTAGAGCATCAATTTTTTTTCAAGTGGTAATCACTTTTTGACATTTCCAAGTTAGTCTGAGGAAAACTGAAAGGTAAAGAACAGTTTCCACAGTTGCACTTTCCACCTAAAGAGGACATCACCATCATGCCACCCATTTATAGACATAGATGTAAGAACTCAGATGAGATTATTATGAAATGTGAAGATATGAAAGAAAGGTACAGCAGAACAAATATTGACTCTATCATGATCATTTGGAACCCCTAAATAATATGGATTATTATGAAAAGAAAATGGTAAGGCATTTTCAAGTAATAACACCAAAAATGCTTGGAAAAGTGTGCAAGTGCCTACAAGTTTAGATAAAATTCATCTGAATTTTACTCAAATATCCATACTTGAAAGTAAAAATTGTACAATAGTGGTCTTTCTTAAAGAGATTTTAATACTTCCTAATTTAAGATACTCAGCTAAAATGTTGCAAAAAATGTTATACTTATAAAATGGCTTTAGGATTTTTTGCAGTACATCTTCCACATAGAAACATGTAACATCACACACAGATAAGTTCCAAAACAACAACAGTACAGATATCTTTCTAACTTCAACATTTAGTACTCAGGTTGAGTGTGTCATTTTATCTGTTACAGCAAAGATTAGATCAGACCATATTCAGGTCCATACTTTAAAACTGTACATATTTTAAAGACATTGTGTTTATTGCTCTTTCTAACCACATTTTTCAGACATTAAAGGCTGAACTAACTGCATGAAACAAGAAGAAAACCAATTAAATATATAGCTATTGTGAATACCCATTCCAGCTTTAGAGTACACAACTTCTTCTCAGATAGAAATGAACATATGGTGAGTTGGGAGGGATAAATATTGGTTTGACATTTGTTTGTGACGATGACTGCCCAGCAATTCATATGGCAATGATGAGGTTAAAAATCTTCCCTGGAGTAACAGAGGAAACCTTTTCTTTCCCAAAGGTATTGCCTCAGCTGCTAGGAAAAGAGGCAAGTTCCTCCAGGTGAGGATGTAGGTGGGTTGATTGAGGTAGTCCAGCAATGAAGAAGTCTGTTGGGATCAATTAAGATGACCCAGATACAAAAAGTAAGGAGAATTCTTTTGCTCCTTTATTGCTCCTGGTTTCCCACTCCTGACTCTAAATGATGGGTTACAGAACTGAGTCTTGAGGAGCACTGTACGGCTGACCTGTTATCATTTGTGAGTTGAGTACCTTGAGAAATTAATTTCTGTGTAAGCAATAAAAACTCCTGCCTTTTAGAGCTGCACAATAAATACATAAACCTCAGCATCTTACTGTAGTTAACCCTGCTTCCCTATGCTATCCCTTTTTATTTTAATTTTCACACCCAGATCTGACAATGGGGATAATCAGCCATTCATCACAAAATGCAGAGCTAGAATTTTTTTTCTATGAAGACCTGGGCTTCTTTAGTAGTTTTATCAGGAAAAAAACCCAAACCTCTAGCATGTTCCTTAAGCTACAGGATAATTTTTATTATTTTTGTGAAGATTATTTTAAAAAAAAAAGTATTAAAGCATGTACTCTGTGTTCACAACAGAAAAATTACCATGCTGTTTTAAAAACTTTGTGTCTGTGTCAGGGTTTCAACACTGTTTTGACAGAGGGAAATCTCATTCTTTCAAGTCTAGAACTAAATATTCTAAGAAAGCTATAAAGTTAAAGATAGGGATAAGAAAAAAACAGGTTTGCTTCAATATAGTATTGAGTGGCTTGGTTTTGTGTTTGGGGTTTTTTTTAACCAGTTTTTCAGTTTAGGCCCCTCTGTTTTGTTTGATTAAATTCCCACTTCAAGCCATTTGCTGCATCATTCACTATGGAGGCAGTGTTTGAAGTACCAATAATACTACTCTCATTTATTGCCAAAGCCAAAAAGGTACAAGGTCTGGCTTGACCCAAATCTCCTCCAGTTCCACATATCACTAAACTCAGTAGACAGCTGTTTGCTTGACCTTAACATTTTGCAGCTTACAGGACACCTGGATTTGTGCTCTAGAAGCCCTGAGCTGGTCCAAGCAGTACTTGCTGCTGGAATGGACAGCCCTCACCCCAGAGCTGCATACTGTGTATTGGATGTACTGATTAGAGGAGGACTGCTACCATTGAAAATGTGCTTTTTGCCCATTGTCAATTCCAAAAACATTTAAGAAATGGAAAACAGAGGGGAAAGCTCAGTCTTCCACTCAGGAAAGCTTCTCAGTGTAGAATGTTTCCTTTAGTAGTACCATATTCACATTCATTCCTTTCAATCAATCTCTTTGCACCTTTTATTTAAATGAAAGATAGTCAGGGATTAAAATTACTATTGCCTGCTTCTTCTATCCTCCATTATATAATCAGGTACAAGTAAAATCCCTGAGGCAGAACAAAGCTTTATTGACTAAAAGCAGACACAAACCTGTCCTACTGTAATTAGGGAGAGTTTTGAATTGGTTTCAAGGGACTGTCAGAAATAGACCTCAGAAAGGGATGCGTGAAATATCTTGTCTTTTGCAGATCCTCCAAAGCTGTGTGTGCTCTTAGCAGCACAGAAGAACATGTTCCAGTTCAGAAGAGCAGAAAACCATAAAACAAGGTGGAAGCCCACTGTATACAAGAACATACAAGCATTCCAGAGAAAGCAGGGTGGGGAAGAGGGAGAACAAACAATGGGAAAAACAAAAAAAAATTGAAGAAGAAAACCTTAGGTCTGGTAAAAACCAACAAACAAAACATCAAAAAACTACAACAACCCAAACAAAAACCAAACCAGCCACAAAAATGCCCCCAAACACAACCAAAACCAAACCAAACCACAAAACCCCAACAAAACCCAAAAAATCCAAACCAACCAAAAAAACCACACCCAAGTCAACAGAAAAGAACAGAAAACCTCTCTCATTTCTGAAAAAAAACCAGAAAACTGAAAGAATAAAATTCTCTTAGGTATGAAAAATAGTCTATTCAAACAATATGCCTACCCATAGCTGCATGTCTGCCTCACAGCTTATAAATTAAGCAAGTTCTAACCTGAGCACACATAATGCTGAAAGAGGGAAACTGTTTAGTTCTGTAGGCCCTATTCATTCAGCGATCTACAGAGGTGCTAAAATATCTTGTGTTTGAAGAAAATCAGCCAAAGAATTAAGCAAGATTCAGGTCTTTGAAGGCCCTCTGGCATTACTTGTAAAGGGACACACGTAAACACTGCTGTTCTGGAAAAATTTCTAATGGAAAGAAGAGGTACTAAAGAAATCCAAAGCTTACTAGTGTAAGTTAGAAAAAACTATTGTTTCCATCTTTTAAAAATTTTAGACTAGTGCTGGTGCAACTGTCTTCCACCAAAAATATTGCCCAGGGAGGTGGTGGAGTCACCATCCCTGGAGGTGTTCAAGAGGGGATTGGACGTGGCACTTGGTGCCATGGTTTAGTCAGGAGGTCTGTGGTGATGGGTTGGACTTGATGATTTTTGAGGTCTCTTCCAACCTCGGTGATTCTGTGATTCTGTAAACAGACCATGTGTATAATTCTCTAGCATCACCAATAAATATCTGGTACTCTCAATGCGATGTTCACTAGTTGTTGTGGTGTTTTGTTTTGTTTTCTTGGAGAATCCATGTTAGTACTGCATTTTAGTGTGCTTATTTTAGATTATTTCCATTTTACCTGAGGTTCTGTTAAGCAGCTAACAGAACTACTTTAGAAAATTCATATTTCACAATGCTTCGCTTTCCTGTACAGGAAAAGAGCACTTAATAACTCCTCTGGCAAAGCAGTGAATGGATCAAAAAGGACCATTCTAATCGTCACTTCCACAGTAGCCATTACAGTGGCATATTTATATTGTAAGACATAGCGGTATACGGTTTCCTGTGCGTTTCGCTCTGCAAAGCAGTAGGGGAAGGTGGTCTGGAAAGTGGCAACACAACAACATTTGAACATGTGAAATGTCTCTTTATGCATTCCCGTGGTAACGTACCCGTCTGAGACAACACTGATGCCATTGTACAACATGAAAAAATTATGTCGATTTCCATCAAAGCACAGGAAAATAGAGAGATTTTTACTGTGGTTAGCCTGAGTTCAAAGCTTGGGGTAACACACTTAGGGATGAACAGAATAAACAGTTACACTTAGGTTTACTGCATATAGCTTAACGAACACATATGAAGATCATATAAATAATTCACATTACTCAAGAGGTGGTGAGTTGAACAAGTCCCTTCTGGTTAAACTTATTTAAAGATAAGGTGAAGTTAAGTGAGTGATGGCACAGTTACAGAGGCCACAGTCCAAGGGGAATTTGGACAGTCTAAGTTACAGTACCAGAGTGATTTGTGCAGAATTATGTCAACTTACAGATCTTTAGACCTTATGGGAAAAGGAAATGTCTGATCTCTAAAAGAAGTGATACAGGATGAGTATTTTACAAAGCACAATTATGCTTTACTCAATAAGCTATTTCTATGAAGTAAAACTGGACATCAGCAGAGCATAAAAGGAAACATTGCAGCAGAGCTGAAGAGCGAGCTCAATGACAACAAGGAAACTCTAAAATACTAAATACTTGCAATGAAATTGCAGACTTAAAAAGAAAGAAATATAATCCTTTTCAGTCAAATGCTTTCAAACCCCTCTTCTGCAGTACCTCAGAATTATGTAATGGATCCATTCTGTATCTGTGTTATGTTTTAAGCATTTAGTCAAAACTGCAAATACAGAAGAGTAATTACTATATGTCTGAATACTAGTGCATTATTATTTTTGCCTGACTATTAGCCACAACCATCAAATTCATGAATTAATCTGTAAAGGAGATTTGTTATTCTGGTAAAGATATGACGTCAACAAACTAGGTAGCATTTAATCTGTTCACATGACAATAAGTCTGGTCTGCAGTATTCTTCATGTTGGAAGGGTAAGATTATAACGATAATCTGTCTCTCTTTTATTATATATTACACATATTTAATTATCCTAAAGGATAAGTTCATTGTTATAGCATTGCTGAAGATTCTGCAAGTCAGACGTAATAAAATTCCATCAGCTTTTCACAGTAAAATTTCTGAAGCAAAAGAACCTGCCTTTCTAGTGCCTTCTAAACACCTTTGTTTTGAATGGTCGAAATGCTAAGAGC
>NC_071630.1:15733517-15833517 GCF_014839835.1 Dryobates pubescens | reverse complement strand
AATAACTAAAAAACAATTGACTATATGCTGTCTGTATACACTAGGGAAGCCTTGGAAGCTGTTATGGATTGAGGCATTTTATTGTGGAAATCATGCAGGCCATTTGGTGTATCGTCACAATTGAGGAAACTGGCCTGCCTTTCACAAAATTTTGAGTAGCAGTTCAGGAATCTGGCTTTCAACTATGCCCTGATTTCCTCATTTCTGGATATAAGACCTAAAGGACCAAAAATGTCATAGAATTCTCATCACTTGCCTCTGCTCCTCCTTGTGTTCACAAACTCAGTATATGGGGCTATCAGGAATCTGCACCTACCATTATTCTGCCTTTGAAAAAAACAAGATAAGATGGCTGTTGTAAGAGCAAAATCTTAGAGGAGAATATCTGATTGATTTGAATTCTGTAAAACATAATCAGAATGTACATGGGTACATCACTGATTGCCTTGAGGAAAGCAGGGTCCCAAAGACTGCTATGCAATGCACAGAAAGCATAATAAAGCCCATTAAGCTTCAGGTGGAGTCAAATAAGGTCTCTAACAAGTGACTGACAACCACATTGGGCTCTTGCAATCCGTTCAAAACCTGAGTATGCCAACTTCTGGAACGGAGCCCTCAATTCAGAGGAAGAGTCAAAGTCCAGGCTCAGTTGAGCTGGGGGCTTGAGCAGGGGATGCAATATCTTCCTGTCATAAAAGTATTCTTCAAGGTGAAATCAGTGTCAAGTCTAGAGAATGTTAACTGTGAATACATTCTACTTATAGGATCACACATGCCATTTCCCATTTTTAGTGTCATAACTACAGGAATAAAAAGGACTTCAGGATCTTCCAAGGCCTTAACAAAAGTGAGAAACAAGACAACTCACCGTTCTCTTCGTCTAAGCAGGCCAATGAGGCATCCTATAGACTTGCCCTCCTCATACAAGAAAGCAGCAAAGCCAGATGGAAAAGGAAGCCTATAGGTGAAAATCATATCATCGGTTTGAGATATTCATGTAAGATATTAAGCAAGTTAAAGCACACCGCAGTAAGCAACTTTGTAGAACTTGTTCCCAAAATTTAAATGGAACTACCATTCAGGCTCCATAGCCAGGTAAACTGAGAGGGATTTTCAGGGCTATGCCCATCACAGAATTAGGGTATCATATTAACTTTAACTGTGATTCTTGCTGTAAAGAGCAAAAACCACAGCTGCACTGCAACATACATTTGGCCTCAGCTTGCTTTCGATCAGTTTGTATAGTTCTGCACTTTTCTATTGTTTCTATTGTACAAAATGTCATAGCACCACTTTGATAATGTGTCTGAGTATATCAAAGACCAGGGGAATTCTGTTATGTAAACACATCATTTATTATTATATACAGCAATGATTACCTGACATCAAAGCTCATCTAGAAGCATGCTGTGTGACTGTGGAGTAGGCGGTCTTACTGTTAAAAAGCCCGATCGATTGACAAGAGTATGAAGAAGAGACAGTGAAGGGGAAGGGTGTTCTATCAATACCTTCACCACGGTAAGGAAAGAGCTTCTCATTTGACACTCCACTTAGATATGGATATTTTCCTGTCCCCACGTCCTCCAAAACTGCAATGATACCACAGAAATGGCTCTCTCAGGAGCCATCATACACAGGACAATAGCTCTGTTCTGCCTTGCTTATCAGCTCTGAAGTGTAAGACTAGAGGTTGTAGCAGCCTGTGGTTACAGGCAAGCCAAGGATGATCTCTCTGTCACAATGTCTATCAGCTCTATCCAGGCAGACAATTACAGGATTTGGGGAAGAAATAAAGTTAATCACTTTCTCAACATGGAAGCAACTGAATTAAATACAGTGACCAGATTTATGAATTCATGTGAGGGAACAAGTTGCCACAGTGGTACCAAAAGGACTGCTATGGACATTTAAGGGGAGGACAATAAAAAAAATCTCATGGTGCCTTTGAATTACTAAGAGGTGTTTCAATGTAATCAGATTCTAGAACATCTGATTTGCATTGGGTTAAAGGGCTGTTAGATATACGCAGACATACTGGATGCTACAGAAAACTGGAAGCAAATATAAAAAGTTTCACACTGCACTTAGCTAGTATTGCAAGCAGGTACTAAGCTGTACAGTATGCACATATGCAAATATAGGCAAATTTATATTTTTACCTATTTGGCTCCATAGTAATTCTCAGGCTTTCTTTCATAAACCAAAAGAATAAACTCTCATCCACCACTGCAGTGACTTCTCCCATCCCTACCTCTTCATTGTTCAATAGTTAAGGGAGCAGCTTCCATTTCACTTAACATTATGCTTTAAACTGAAAAAAATCACCCCACAAGGGCAAACTGAGACACTATCATTTAGTTAAATAAATTTTTTAAGGATCTGTGGATGACACAAAGAAACATAATACATCGGCTTCATTCCTTCAGCAAGAAAATGCAGATAAAACCCCAACCAAATCTTTAAAAATAAACCAGTTCTGATGAATAAAGTTCCCCTAGCGTCGAGTTCCCTATAAGCACAATGCTGTCAGATTTTAATGTAGAAAAGCTGCCTAATGTAGAAAAGCTGCTTTAGTACCACATCTGTGTAATTTCAATGAACTTGAATAAAACCAAGAAACAATATGTATCCAAAATAACTTTGCTTGCAGGTTAGACATGAAATCGTTGACATATTTAGTAGCATTTTGTCTCAAGATCTGACCCAGAAGCTGTATGTCTTTCAAGCAGAAAGAATAAGTGAGAGTATAAATTAAAAGATGAAGTCTGTATGAAAAAGTGTCTGCTGAAAATGTCTTTCAGGAAGATACCACACAGATATGTATTCTGTTTTCCCATAATGGAATGTATTGGTTTTCATTACAGATTCTTTTTTTTTACAAATAGACTTTGTAAATACATTAAGATATTTAGAGACTAAAATTGTTTTATATTCACTGTTTCTAGAGTATGAGAAGATATTATTATTATAGAATTTTTAAATGGTTGACATCTGATGTAGAAGTTCTTGTCATGAAACAAGACTTAACACATCCTAAGCATACACTTGCAGCAAAGGCTGCTTTAAAGGATAGTTTGTCTCTTTTGACTCATTGAGGACTCAAGTTTCACCAGTGGAGGCTTTCTGGACCCAATATAGGTTTTACAAGGACATTTCTATAAACCATAAAGACAGAGGGGCCAAGGAAGCTTAGCATCTGGGAAGGGAGTGCTGAGAAGTCACAAGCAATGAATCTAGATTTAAGTACACTTGAAACAGGCTCACAGCTGGTGCCTTCCAGACCTGCTTAGTAGAGCCTCATGGACAGTGTCTGCTTTACCTAATTCTTGAAACAGGCTTTTCAAACAATTTCTGATTTGGCTTGTGTGTTGTACTGTTAATTCTCTACTTGGAGGGTGAACGAGTTGGTAAGCTATCAGAAAAAGAAGGAATGGTGATTATGAGATGCTTCCATGCCTTATTGAGTTCAGTTCAAAACAGGTATTGCTCTTGCACTTGCCACTACTTTTAACACATTCAGGGTCTGCAGGAATTTACATCAATTGCTGAGAGAAAGCTGAGATGCATCACTAGTATCAGGCTACCCAGAAATTCCTCTCTATGTAAAAGACCCCCTTCTTAGAAAGCTAGTTAATGTAGCTTCTACTGACCAGGTGTCTGAGTGATGAAATGAGGCCATATTAAAGGAGGACATTGGTCTTCAGAGACAAACAAAAGCGTAATTCCTACTCACCAAAAATTTACTAGACCAGATGCAAATAAGCTGAAGTAGCTTAGCATCTGGAAACAGGGAGCTGAGAGGCCATATGCAATGAATCTAGAATTCCACATCAAGTTCAGAAGAGCAGCTTTAAAAATAAAGTTTGAACAAATGAAAAGATGTTCAGTGCAATAAAGCGAGTCAGAGAAACGCCGAGTCTGAGCGAGGGTACAGCTGAGCCGTGATGAAGGTTGGAGTAACTCTCAGTTCAACAAGAACTTTGAATTTGGTGTCTAAGAGATTTTCTTCTTACCTGGATAGGGTACAAATCAAGGGAGTCTCCAATATGTAGGAAAAACCCTTTCAGACTGTGGTCAGGAATTCTTTTCTTTAACAGCTTTCAAAGAGGGGCTGTGGAAAAGTGAGTTCAGAGATGAGGACAATAAAAGTAGCTCAGATAGCAGTTATAAAGGAAATAGGTAAGAATTCTGGCAAAGACAGAAAGGAAAGTATGGTATCTGCTGATATGAAGCACAGAAGCAGGGCTTGATGAAAACTTACATTAAAAAAAAAAAAAGCCAAAGTTTATAAAGATTCTATGATGGGGAAGGGAGTTAGAGGATGAAGAAGCAGCATTATTTGGCCCTGACTGTGAGCAGAATAGGCAAGCCTGGACTAAATGGAAAGAGTGTCTTGGGAGATCTAGTTTCTATTTATTTTCTTCCGTGGGCTAAGTTTTGCATTATGTACTCTCTACTCAGCATATGTATTGAATATTAGTGCATTTGTTCTATATTATTTTTAACTTCTGAGAGGGACTGGTGCTAATTTTTAGGATCTTAAGATACAATGGTAATACAACAGAAAAACTATACAAAGAGCAGCAGAAAAATCTCCAAAATATCACTACTCTGTGACCTTCCTCTTCAGGCCTTCTCCAAGAAAACTCACATAAATAAATTCTCCTCAGATTAGCTGTAATTTCTTTCAAATGCATCTTTGGTCACTGGGAATAATAATAAAGTACTCCATCCTCTCATTTCTTTTGGTAATGTACTGAGACTGTTTTCATCTAGACTGCTCTATCTCCTCACCTTATGCATTCAGCAATCCTGCAATATACAAGATCTTTGGGCCAGCTCAATAAGGTTGTTCTGCTGTTCAAAATGTAGACTATAGTTTTCATAGAAGCAAGGCTTAGACATTTCAGACCACCCAGAATAAGGCCTCCCAAATGGATAAATTCTGCTATTAGAATGTGACCTGAGATAAAGATATTTTCACCAATACTTAAGTAAGTGTAGTTACTATACGTCTTGTAGAACATATGCGTACAGAGACATGTGGAAGCTACCTTTATTCACCCAGAATTGTGGCCTCTCTGAAGAGAAGAGGGGGAAAAAAAAGTTTGAAATAATTACAAAGCTGGTTAGGAGAATTCAGGAAGTTAATTTATTCATCTGAGAGCCAGAAAAAGGGAGGAAAAAATGCTTAGCAAGCATATATTGCAAATATGTATACATATAGTGTTGCCTTCAATTGCACAGGAATTTGTTGTACTCTCTATCTTAATATGTTCATAGTGAATCAGTCCATATCCATCCCATATTTGTGTTTGTGAGCTTCTGTCACCATCTCAGCTGTACAGATTACAGCATGTGGCCCTGCATATTTATCTCCTAAGTGACCGGTCAGTTGATTGAACAGCTTCTTAGAACACTCTCACAATTCCAAGGGAGCTGACATACTTTTGCTGTATGGGAAGTTAGAGCATCAAGAGTGCTACTGGTCCTGTAGCAAAGGGTGATGATCTCATATGTAATGTTTAAGATGGGTTAAACCAAAGAAAGATCACACTATCAGAATGCAGTCTCCCACCACTGTAAAACATGTTCTGTGTTCTCTTCATCAAATAACTTTGTGTGAGCCGAGAAATTATCATGATACAGAGAGAACTCAGAAAACCCATTTGGCCTGAATCACTGCAGTCAGCAGTTTTCCTCAAGTGACAACAGGCTTGGATCATGCCTGTTACTAGCATGAAGATGCAGAGCCTATAAAGCATTATAAAAGTGAGGTTTTATTAAGCTAATTATCTCAAGATCTTAAATTTGTTATATATATATATTTTTTTTTCTGGAAATGGTAAATGGGAAACATTTTCTGCAGTTTATTAAATGTGTTTGTGCTTAGTGCTCCAAAAGGATATGCTGTGAAGTAACCAGGGCCTTTTATAAAATGTTATTGACCTTTGGGGAGCAAAAGTTGAGGAAAAAAAGAACCAGAGAGAGACAGAGGGACAGCAATGGCTGCACATTTCTGTTAGTAACATATATGGTGGCCAAGGAAAGCATCACATGCAATTAACAATACACAGCTGTAGTCACACAAAGTATCTCTTCTGTGCAAGAGGAGAAGTTTATACAGCTGCTGCTAGCTACTTGGGAGTCACAAATGCAAACACATGACTGCATTATGCTTACAAATTTCCTGCAGAACCTTCTGCATTCGTATGGATTATATTACCTTCACTCAGAGCCTGATGACAAATTACTGTAGATTAATCTCTTCTTAAAAATATGTGGAGCTTTTAACGAAGTGTACATAAAACAAGCTGCTAGTTGTTTTTCACTGTTAATAATGATTCCTTTTCAAATCTAAAGTTTAGAAGTGTTACAGAGCATGCTACTGGGCTTTCATTCATTATAGTAATAAAGCTCCATGAAGTAGGCTGTTGCTGCCAGAGGGTATTGCTCCATTCTGACAGGTACAGTGACAGACACAAATTTTCTATCTCTGAGTAGTACCATAGATACTATCAGCTGAGACAAAGAGAACAAAATGTATGAGAATCGCTCAGTCTCACAGCAAAGAGATTTGTAGCTTACTACTAAGTATACTTCCCAACAAACAGACTATGTTGTCCTAGGGCTACATGGAGGAGTTATATTTTCTTTGAAAATTCAAGGGCATTTGGATTGTTTTCACTGTACTTGAAAGATTGTTTTGTTTGTCAGTTACAGCTACACAGGTGCGGGGTCCAGGCTTTTTATTTTTGCCAGCAAAATGACTATTAACTGACCATTTGTTCTAAAACACAAACAATGTAAATTGCAGTAAATATTTTAAATAAACATTTTTCTCAGGTCAGTTTTCAAAAATCCAATAAATAATATGCACAAGTAAATGCAACTCCCTCTCCCTCACTCAGTACTGGCATTTCTAAAATGCCTTTCCCAGTGATAAAACAGAAAAACCTTGGGACCAGTCCAGTGAGGACAGGCAAATCTCCTTTTTCCTCTAATCTGTGGCTTCTGAGCCAGAACACCCATTTTGATTTCCCAGGAAAGAAAACAAAAGAAAACATTTTGTTAAAGATGCAGATTGTTCAAGGCAGCCTACAGAAGACGGTAACAATCTGCAAGCATGTTTCCCAGGCTTTGGCCCATTCCTTCCACTACTTCTAAGACTGTTTCCCCTCTTGATGACCCCATGGCAGTTAACCTGGGGTCTTCTCTCTGATGACTGTAAATACTACAGATGCTTCTGGAAGAGGATGAAGTTCTTGACCCCAATCCATTACAATTCTTTACAATTGTAGACTTAAGTCAGAATCCAGGGCTAGATCCATTAATGAATAAATTAATGGTACAGTTGATGTCAGTCTCCTCTCTCTTGGCCCACTGACAAAAAGGTATTGTAAGGGAAGGACTTTTTCATCTTGCCTTTTCTAGAACCACATAAACTGAAATACAGTGGTTCAGCAAAGAGAGAAAAGGCGTGAACTGCTTGCAGGAGATCATTCCAGCTGCATGAGCACATTCTCAGTCTGGCAGAAGGACTAGAACATTTTAAATCACCCTTTCTATTGGATGAGAACTCTTTCAGCAGTGTGTCCATGAGAAGTCCCTTACTGAGCCAGATCAAAGGTTAATGAACCTTAGCATTTGGCTTTCTAAAGCAGTTATGGGCAGATTCCTGAAGACATTTAAGAGCTGGGCAAGCATATGTGTTATTTTCTCATCACAATTTTCAAACCTCCAACTATTTTCAGTCTAGAGGACTCTGTAATTCGGATGTGGCTATGGCTATTTTTTTGGTTGCTTGGGTTTTTTTTCTGGTAGCTCCCAATAGATATCTCTTCCTCATAATTTTCAAGCTTTGTTTTAAACCCACATAAACTTTTAACACCCACAGCATCATCTAACAGAGCTGCGTAGTTTGAGGATACTACATATTGAGGATACTACACTGTTTTCATACTCATTTACATGACTCTAGCCTAATTTGATGCCTACAGCTCTTCTGCAGAAAAGATAGAGGTTAATCTCTCCCAGGCATTCATTTTCAACTCTTACTTGATTCTTGGGATTTGAATAATGGAAATTCACACACTGTTCAATAGCTTTATGCTGCAGCCAGACTCAAATGACAAAAAAATATCGCAATTAGAGGGTAGAAATCCATAGAGTTGGATATTCAACATTTCTTCTGTAAGCAGACCTCAATCCTCTCTGATTAGATCTAAATTACAACAACTCTGCAAACAGCTAAGATGTCCCAGAAGCTGACACTCATTCCAGAAAAGAATGCTTCAACCCACTATTGTACTGAGGATGCAGCTATTTAACTTTCAATACTGACCACTAAGGTCAGTTCTAGATTATCCTGTTGTTGCAGAATCTAATCACTTTCTCTGAAATTAACCTCAAACCTTCCAAATGCTCCTATTCTGTGATTCAGTCCAATGCTATTGGCACCAGAGCTCGATGTGTAAGCACCTATATTGTGTTTTAGTGCCAGCAACTCCATTTATTGTATTCCAGACATAATAAAAAATTTCTCAATATTTTTTCAATGTTTTCATTGTCTTTAACTCTCATGCTCATCATGCAATTTGAGATCCAAACTGGGAATGTTACTAGGCCACAGGCTGTTGTTGCTAACATTCAGGAATTTTCCAAGTCTACCATATTTAAAATGTAACCACCACCAAAGAGTGTTAAGAAAGGATATAAATTCCATGTTCTTATCACTGAATTTCCAACATTTTTTAACTGAACACTGAGCTAATTAGGGAAAATACTGAGTGGTGCAATTAACCAAATCAGTACGGGTGTCATGACAATGGATTATTCACAGGATCAAAGTAAAACTATAGTACATTTAAAAGCCCAGGACTATTAAATAACTTTTTCTAATAGCTGTGATCATAGTATAGGACTCAATAACACTGTGATGCAGAGCCCAAATGAAACTATTCTAAAAGTCAAGTAATTTGCAAAAAACATATATGACCTCCACTTGCAAGTCATTAAACTTCAGTATCAAGTAAAAATACTAAAAAATATCTAAGAGCAGCACAAGTAAGAAAGCTTTCAAACCCAATCCCATGCATGCACACAAGGTTGCAGGTATGCCACATGCTTTCCATCACGCTTAAGGACCTTATAATCTCAGGAAAGTCCACCTCTCCTCTTTGTGTGCTCAGTGATAAGCTCTTCTCCTTCCCACCACCTGTCCTTCACAGGCATTGAGTTCTGTGTCCAAGCTTGCTTGCACCATCCAATTCAAATGTAATACTCGGTGTCAGGAGATATGGTTTCTCTAAGAGTTTGAATACATTTTCTGAGAAGCAGATGTCTGTATTATGGAAAGGAACTTTGTATGGTTTTAGGAAACTATGATCACTCAAGGAATATTACATTTCTATCCATCCATTCTGATAGTCAAAACAGCACAGAATTTTTTAAAATTGAAAACCCCCTATCCTTGCTGAACACCTCTGTAATATGTCAAAAAACATTTAATAGGACTCTTAACATTTATTATTCTGCTGAAGACAAGTTCTTAGGTACTTGCATTCTCTTAATATCTAAGGGACTCAGAAGAAGAAAAAAAAAATAAATAAGAGGTACAATTAAGTTCTTCATAGTTGACATATATTAGATAGATTAAATCCAGTCCAGGAGGCAGGATGCCAGTTTCCCAACATGGCCTAATTTAAACTCTGGCAATCTGAGAGACTGTCACTACTAACACACAACCAACATCCTGGTATGTTTTTTGGTTCAACAGATCCCAGGACATGATTCATAAACCTGTATGGACATTATGTCCAGATTTCATTCACATTACTCAGAAAATCTCTTCTAGTAAGCAACATACACCAGGAGCCTTGTAAAAAGCGTGTCAAGACTCCTTTGCAAAACACCAATCAATACTCAAATGTCACTTGTGCAGAGGAGAGTAACCATGTCATGTTAGCGAATAAAGCAATTTCTTTCTTTTCTTAGTGCCTGTTCTGGACAGAACCACTATGCTGATACAGTAGTTGAATTTCAATTTGAAATAAGGTGAGTGTTAACCTCAGCCATATGCAAGGAATGTATCTGATAAAACAATTATTTTTCTTTATGAATCACATGGAAAATACTCATTCTGAGTCACAAGGGAGTGTGCACTTCCCACATTTGTATTTGTGAATCATGTTCTCATCTTCTAGTTTCAGTCAAGGCTGTTGTGATCCACATCCCTCTCTAAGTAACAAACTAATGAAGATCGGTAAGGGAATTATTATGCTGCTGCTTCCCCCACCTAAAGTTGTTCTTTTAAGCTAGATTTCTAGTATGTTCAGCTGCTACTATTTTCCCTGGGAAAAAAATTAAAATAATTCAGCCCACCAAGTCTGAGTTCAGGATGGTCAGAAGCCTTGTATGTGTATGTATAATTTCTAGTGTCTCCCAGCCTAGCTTTCTCAGTACACTTAGGAGTCTTCATGTACGGTCACCACAATAATTAACTGATTCATGTGTTTTCCTTTGTTGAAGTGTACAATTTAACTGTCATCTTAAGCATGCTTCCACTACTGCTTCACCATGCAGGAAGTAACTACTGGATGCTTTTCAGCTATGTAGGAAATACATAATTGTATTCTTTCAAGACTAGTACTGCAGTAAGTTTCTTTGCATTCTTTGTAAAGGGACTACATGAAAGAAATTTTACTTCTCAGCATGCTGCTGTCCCACTAGTAAATATATGGCAAAGGAGAAAAGGATGGCCTGACTCAGGAGCTGAAGGAGTGAATTACATATCATCCAAACACAATCATTACTCAAAAAAAATGATGACTCAGTTTCAATTTCTGTCAATATTTTTGGATTGTGATTGAATTTTTTTTTTGAGATCCAGATGCTAGTTGTAGGCTTTAAAGCACCAAAGCATTGCCCTATCCATTATGGTTTCTGCTGCCTTTTCTGTCGTGCACATTCCATATGCTCCAAGGAATTCTCTTTTCCATCAACCTTCTATACCATTTGTTCCTGTTTCCATAAACTAGGGTTTCTTCTGTTGGCCTTGATCTGTACAGTTTACTCTCCTATCTTTAATCTACATGCCACAGATTTCTCAGTCTCCCCTCAAGAAATATGGATTTCTTAATTTTTTATTTCTTTTTTAGTAAACATTTGTGCCATTTGGCAACTCAGGTGATGAGACAAAGCCCTAGAAAATAAACCAAGCTAAATGGCTTCCAAAAAAATTTACTTCTCTTGATCTCTCATTTTTATTTTTGAGGACATCTAAGAGAAAACACAGCAGGAGATATCCTTATAATGGATTTTCTGCTTTGAAAATTATAGTGTCTGTGATACAATAAAATGAATTCAAGTAAAATATTTTATCCCTCTCCAAGTTATTTTACAAGTGCCAGAGACAAAGAGGGGGAATGGAAAAAAAATTAAAAAAATAAGAGAGACAAGGAAAGTTCAATTATAGATTTAAATACCTTAAGATCTGTATTTGTCTCTAACTGTACCCCAGCAGTGCATTTCTCTTTGCTTACCAAGAACAGAATTGAGCAGGAAAAGGATTGGGGCATACTGCCTTAATTAACAGGGTAAGGTAAAATATTACCTTTTAAAAAATATTTTTGTTGGGCTTACTCCTCCCCTCCCCCCCCCCCTTCCCTTTCCCTTTTAACTAACAGATCAGCAGGAATAATTGAGGAGAACAGAAGACAACAAAATTCCAAACCTTTCCAGCTGAGAAAGAATAAGGTAAAAGGCATTAATATTCCTGTATTTTAAGGTAAACCACAGAACAATTAAAATAACTTTGAGTGATTCAGATGTTAAAGTTTCTTATTAAGTTTTAACATTATTTTTTTCTGAATCCTTTCATACCTTCCTTCAAAATCTCTGTCAAGATCTAATAGTCTAAAGGGCATAGGATAGCTGTTCAGAGCATGTATAGACAAAGGGATCTGTTACCTTAGTAACACGGTTGTATGGCACTTTTTCTAGCTCATGTTTCCAAATGTGATTTTCATATGGCAATGTTCACTTAAATATTTTGCTTGCTTATATTTACTCACAGTAGGAAGTTTAAGGCCACCTTCAAAGCTTCCTTTAAGGCTTATATCTTCACATTAAGTTACACTGGCTTAACTAAAGGTCAGGTCTGAAACCAATTCAAGCAGGAAATGAGTGATATACTTATTTCACTTGAACAAGGACTCTTTGGGATCAGATCAAGTCAATTAGGAACAGGTTTAAATTAAGTGGAAACAAGTTCTTTTTAAAAGGCAATAATGATGTCTCTGGTGATTTGTCTAAGTAACTAAAATCTGTGCAAATCCATGTGCAATGCTCAAATAAAAGCTTACATATCTGGGCAGAATCCTTCCAATCACAGGCCATGTGAAAGCATGACTTTTTACACTGCTGAGCCATGCCTCTTTCCCAGGAAAAGATTATTTACCCAGTATTCCTTCACAGTGTCTGTTGCCTACACTTAGCAGTTTTATCTCATTCTTCAGTGCTCTATTAACTATGCCACAACAAGTTACTGTCTAGACTTACAGTATCTACCATATTGACTTATTAGCCAAAAGATCTTAAATAATTATTTTGAACTACTGATGATGTAATAGATTAAACTGAAGAACACACAAAATACATGCTTTTGAGATATCTTGAAGGGATGTGCAGCAGAGTACAGTGCATGTTTTTGACTGAGACAGAGTCAAAATGAAGTCCAATTTACATGTTGCAAAAAGAGATTGGGTGGGTAATGAGATCTGATATCTCTATTGGTATAGGATAGTCATGGCTTTTAATAGATTATCCTAGTGTCCATA
The DNA here is from genome assembly GCF_014839835.1 of Dryobates pubescens. Lineage (NCBI taxonomy): Eukaryota > Metazoa > Chordata > Aves > Piciformes > Picidae > Dryobates > Dryobates pubescens. Next base: position 15,820,678 of record NC_071630.1, on the reverse strand, counting down.
CAGATATCTACAAAGACGTTGATTTCCCACATTTTTGTCCCAGTGCTCCATCCTCTTCTCTAACGCTGATGGGCAGAGTGAGAATCCAGCCCTCACCAATGCCGTTGATATATAAATCAACATGTGGAAAACACTCTACAAGCCACTTCAGGACTTTGCCACTGCCACAAAGACTGAAAAACATATCTGTCTGTCCATTGTTCTGGGGATAGAATGGCTATAGCCACTTGCAATCTTGTGTTACTTCATGCGTTCTCCTAAGAAATATTAGAGGCTGGCTCATTTCTGGCCATAAAGCCCAGTGCCTTGAAACTTAAACTCTTAAGTCTTGGAAATGGTGGTGGGAGGGGCAAGGAAGAAAAAGGGAAGCTATCTGAACATTCTGATACAGAAAAAAAGACTCTGTTTGCAATCCAATGCCTAATTAAAAAAAAAAAAACCAAACCAACAACAAAACAACCACACACTACAAAATTCCACATTAAACATGCATTTGATCTGCATATAATTATGGTGATATTTCTAATATGTTGCAAAACCTGCATTCCTTTGCTTTTACCATTTTTAATCAAAAAAGTCTTGAAACAACCTATTTTTTTTTTTTCCCCTGCCCATATTGACCAGGTTGCTGCATGGGTAATCAAAAGTGATTTCACACAATAGCAGTTTCAGGTTTGAGAATCTCAAGCACAAGACAATAAGAAACAACTACAAAGGATAGAAAAAGAAAATAGCCTATGAAATACATCACAGCAAAACCTGAAGAATAACATCTTTTCAGTGATGTTGAGTTTTTCATTTTGTTTGCCACCTTGCGTGGCAGTAAATACTCCAGGGAGAGTGAAAAAAATGCACATTTGCAGGAGAATAAAACCAACTATATATAGTTGATTACTACATGATCAACTTGAAATAAATAGAAAAGCAAAGCCAGAAATTTCTCTGATTTCATTTAAAATGAAGAAAAAGTTCATCATTAGAAGTACAAATAATGAATGTGTTATTCTGCTGCATTCATGTAAAGGCTGAAAGTACCTTTTCATTCCATATTATATATTACAGCTACTCTCTAGACTTAGCTAAGAATATCCCTAAGTCTAATGGGTTAAATGCTTATTATACCACTGTCTTATTTGTAACATAAGGCACCTACTACAAGCCTACTCTTCATGCAAAATTGCCAATTTATAGCAATATTCCTTGTTTAGAAAACAAGGCTATCCAAACACTATAATTACAATATGCACCAGCAGGCATAACCCTGCATTAATGCACAGACTCCAGATACATTCGTCAAATAGAGTTTTTTTTTCTCTTTGCCTTCTTCTCAGGGTACTTTTAAGTTCAGGGACAGAGAACATGTCTTCATTAGAAACATTAACATTCACAGGCTGTAGTAAATTTTGACAGTGAAAAGGTCTCTGTAACCTTTAGTTGTGCAGAAATTTACTTCCCAAGAAAATTACAGCTGGCACTGTCTTAATTAATGCTAGCTTTCTTTTCTGAAAATTGTGGGCTTGTCAGTAAAAAAGGCAGAAAAACCTGAGTTTAAAGGACTGGACACAAAAGATGCCTAGAAATAAAGCCCTACAAAATTTCATAATATTGCTCTGTTTTTGTTCTACAGTAAGGAGATGAGGAGATATAATTTGATTTTGCCAAATGGAGCAACATATATGTAATATAGAAATGATTTGCATTCTCTCTTTTGTCTTTGAGTTTTATTATGTAAAGAGCGCTTTTTTAAGCCATTCTGTTTTAAAAGCAATAGGTCAAATAAAATCTATATCTGTAGGGGGAGGAGAGTAAGGTATGACTTCATTATTTTTTTAGCATTGCTTTAAATGCTCCTAGTAAATCATAGCTACCAGTAAGAATTGCAGCAGTGTTTTTCATACTATTATTAATTATTTGATGTATTCTTTTCTGATTTTTAGAACAAGTTTGGTATTACTGTAGACATTTATTTTTTAATGTTTACCTTTTACATGTCTCAGAGTCCTATTTTGATAGTATAAATACGTTTTCTTTGGCATATAAGTATTCTTTATTTGCTGACTCAATTTTGATTATCGTGCTTGGTCTTTTAATTGCTTGACAAGGTGTTAAATCTATAGTCTATCTCTGAATGGCATTTTCTTACACACAGGTTAGGTTATTGTTAAAAACAAATAGATTTTACTTTTCTTCCTTTTTCTTAAATGGGAAATGAGCAGTAACCTGTTTCAACATCATTTGCCACCAAAAATCTCCTGGATCCTGTTTATGCACATCCTCATATTGTCTTTTGGAAGAGATTTACATCATTTTGCATTTGGAATTGTTGTGCAGTTCCCAGTTCTGTCACTGGAAGCAATAAAGCTCCGGTTCCACATCAGACTGCTACACATACTAGGACATGACACCGCTTTGGCAGCACAGGAAGCACCAATACTGCACATCAGCTGTTCAAAACATTTTATGCAACTTTCTACAAGCACTTTAAATTAAGGTGCCCTGTATAAATGGTTTATTCATGTTTATGAAATGATTAGTTGGTGCCACTACATCCTTTAATAACTTATTGTGAGGCATGTTATAAAATTCATCATCAATAAATGCTTAAAATGCTGCCACAGCAAGGCGATAAGCTGTTACGACAGTATTTTAAGATGCAAGTATTGTTCAAATAGTTTGTCCACTGTTTCAATGAATACCTCCAGGTTGGTTGTTTTTTTTTTTCACAAGCATGTAATCAAATACTGTATAAATAATAAAATATTTATAAATAACACCTGAATTTAAAGTGTTACTATGTTTCCATAACTTTAATGTGCATGCTACGCAGCCTGAACAAGTGTCAAAAGTACAGAAAGCCATCAGAAGAGAAGCATCTCTACCTTAGACGTAAATTTCTCTGTTATCATCCTGAGATAGAAAAATTCACAGCATTCCCTAGAGGCAGGGTTTGTATTTTCCAGGCTTGAAGCATTAACCATTTGTGGAATTGTCATGCAAGTATTAAAAAATCTAAAAAAAAAAAAAAAAAGAAAACAAAAAAAAGGCAGGCACCTAGCGTTTGAAGTTCTGAAAAAAATGTCACACACAAAATGTTTTGGCTGTTTATAGCACTTGGCAGTGTTACTGAAATAATAAAATCCCAGTGTGGGTTATGGAGCCCATATGGACAAATGCAGGATTAGGGCCTCTCTCTGCTACTTTCCATACTGGAAAATGAACAGAATAGCATTATGGACGAATGTGCTAAAAGGAGTACAGTCATAAAGCAGATGCTGATCGGGACATTAGCTTATGCATTTGTCTGCTTCTCAGCTTAACCACAATGGGCATGAAGACTTAAGTGATACTCCAAAAAGAAATGTAGCCTCCAGATAAGAAATCCAAATTCATTGCTTAAAAATGACATACCAGAAGCTGCAAGATAACAGCAAGTAGGTCTAAAGATATACTTGCATAAGAACTGAAGTCAAATTTTGCTCATTCTCAGATTAATTGAACTACTTACATAAGTGAGGAGACTCAAAGAAAGAACTTCTAGATATTGGCTCAAAACATTAGGTTGTCCATTTCTTTCTGTGAGATCTCCTGTGACCCTGGATCATTTACTTATGGACAGACTGTGATGGGCCTTTGTTTGAGCATGAGGAAAGGCAGCCATAGGGATGCTCAATATGGCTAAAGAGACTCAGTAAAAAGAGAACTTTACCCTTGTGGAAAAAAAAGGCTAAAGGGCAGCCGATAGCGAGACATGCTGTATAGTTACTCCCCATGTAAAGGAACAGCCTGGTTCATTAGTTCACGCTTGCCCAGCTATGCGGCAGGGTAAAGCACTGTCAGTCTCTGAGGAGGCTGTTTGTCAGAGCTTGGATACACACACCAACTTCATTCAGTGGGATCTGCCATCTGTGCAGGTCTGAATGGTAACCAGCATTTCACACTATCCTTTTGCAACCTGTGCACTGGCTGCTGAGCTCAGGCAGGATCATTTGAGAGGAGTAAATGCAAACATTGATCTACCCTTTCTACCTTTCCAGATGCCAAGCGAGAATATGCAAGCCCAAACTTCTTTCCTACAATCACAACTACAGGGATTCAAAACCCTGCCTCTTTGAGCCATGCCAGTGCCAGAACGTGCCTTATTTGGGCTGCGTGGCTAACTGCAAGGATAAGTTTAGCTCTTTTAAGAGTCATGCCAAAAGGTTCAGTACTGATGTTCTCTCTCTTCCTTTCCTCAACAGTTAGTCCTCACTGGACGTGACTGATCGTAAACTTATTAAACCACCGAATATTCATCTTTTAACACATTGAAGTACATAAAGGAGCTCTCAGAAATTAGCATTCCTGAATTTGCATTCTGTAAATTTATTTCATCAAATAATTTCTTTTTGCATGATTTATTAAAAATAAAGCCAAACACTTGGTTCTTAGATCCTGACCCTCTAACCATTCACATATGTGCCATCTCTTGCATGGGTTCTAGTAAGTCTCAGAAAGTGATTTATCTTGTATTAACAATTTTCTTAGTTTTGTTTTTTTGGTGCTGGCAGTATGATTTGTCAGAGTTTCTTTCTTGTCTATTTCCAAATACTACAGAGACATTTATCTTTATTTTCACACCCCATCCCCCCCCCCATCCCCTTCATTTTAGAAGTTGCAATGAAATAATTTCTTCAGATATTTTAAAAACCTGTTGCCCAAACAAATCTTTCTCAATTTCTAATCAATCTATAAAATTACTGATGGGGACATTTATATATATTTAAGGTTTGTACATACATTTATATATAAAATTATTCACATAGTAATTTAAGCTTTGCTGCTTTTTTTTTTTTTTTTTAACTGAATAATTGCTTTAAAATTTAGTAACATATCAAGTCCTGTTAAAGTTACTCCCACAAGCTATTTCTGTCTCATATAGCTATGAACTTCCTTCACATATTTCTGCAGTCTTTATAGCCTCTTCTGTTCTACTAGTCTATGGTCTGGGCATAGCTTGGTAGGTAGATTGAAACACAGAGCAATTAAGAGAATCCAGGACTGGTCTACAAGTAGTAAGGATGTCGTGAGTAAAAGCTTAGCAGGAATCCAGAGTCAGAGGAGTCTTGATGAATGATTCACTGACACCCAGCAGGTGACTGTATGGTAACACCATTCTAGTATGTCTCCCTTAAAATAATAAAACTGCCCCCATATTTAACCTCATGTTTATGCTTTTGCATGATCAGAGGCTTATTTTCTCTAAAGTAAAATAATAGGGATGGTTGATATATACACCCCTTCATTTAATAGTTTCCTCTGTTCCTCTGCTGCAAGCTCACAACTGTGAAGTATTTTTCTAACGTGTACCTTTGGCCATTTGGCAGCTGTTTCCAGCCATTCTGATGTAAACTTAGAGGGGTTTTTAATTTGTCCAGTGGACTTCATATGAATAAATTTAACTGAATGCCTATTTAATGTCTTCCTCTCACTCTGACAATTGAAAATAGGGCAGAATACAGGATATTTATTTATTCTTTTGCATTAAAGGAAGCTTCGTTTGTATATTTTTATCTGTTCAGTCAATACATCTGCTTGAAAACAAATCTTCAAGTGGACTTAAGACACTGCCTTACAGCAACAGACATAACTAATGTTTGCTATTATTCTTTCATGTGTGAGAGCCTCAAAAATACTTATTTCTGCCTTTCAAGGAAATTGTAAATTTCTGATGTGCATGCACATTGTACATTATCTTCTTTTTAAGTAGATAGAGCCCTAGGGGCATAACAGCATAGCATGGCATTTTTGCCCAATGTTAACATGTGACACTTGTATTTGCCCCAAGATAATGTACAAATATGTTTTAGAGGTTTTCCTAATGATAATCATCATGTTTCATCTTGCCCTTCTAATAATAAGTTTAGCCTCCTAGCTTACCTCTCCTCACTCCCCCCGCCTCCTTCTTGGTGAGTCTGACATTCAATTTGGAGAATCTAATGTCAGCAAGAAATCCATAAGTACTCCTGAGAGTAGTAGGCATGCCCCTTTGAATTTATTTTTAGGTTTCAGTAGAACAGAGTGATATTTTCTTCCTTCAGACTTTTCTTTCATATGTTTCCCACCTTTCCCGTGTTTGCAAAGGAGAAATTTATGCTTTGTCTTACTGAAAATAATTTTGTGTTCAAATTGAATGTGTATTGGTATATACAATGACACTGGTAAGACTTGTTGTACAGTTCTACAAAGGAGAAAAGTTTTTGCAGAAGGGTCAAAAAGAAGTTGATCTTTTAGGCAAGGCAAAGCTAAGATCACAGATACTGTAAGGACATTTCTATTTATATGTATATATATGTATTTTATAGAGTGATCTGTTTTTTTGCCTGTTTACAAATAATTCTTTCAGCTCCTTCAAAGCCAATCTGTTGTTTTGGTGTTAATCTTTGAGACTAAGATAATCTAACCCATAACCTACCTAAAAATTATTCCATTTAAAGAGACTATGTTATATAGGGTTTCAACACAGATCTTTTAACAATTCTGAGCTTGTGCCAGTTCAAGGCGGACGCAACTCATGCTTGACCTATGTGGCCATCATTTTGGTAAATTCAACTCTTAAGCACATATTATTCACTTCAGCCCTTGAAAGTCTGATAAGGATGATACAAACCTACTCTGCTCTGGAAATCTCCACACAAAATTCCAAAAAAGACTATATCCTAGACTGGTCTGCCTGCTCCTGTGCTTATGGTCAGCTGCCTCCCAGTACTGTCACTATGCACTGTTGCCTGCTGATGCAAAGTTTGACCTGCAAAGTTTACTCTTATGTGGAAACTAGAGTTAACCAGAACAACTGTTGGCCAACACTTACAGAAGCACTAAATGTTTAAAAAAAGAAATGATGCCACTTCAAATGTACTTGGGATAGAATTCAAACTTCTTGCTGCACCCCAAACATAGCAAACATAGAATTAACAAAGAACCTGGGTCTACGCTCTATCTTCCCTCCACAACATGTTGGAAAAAGATCCCAAAATCTCCACTGATACCAATCATCATGTGTAGACACAGGAATGCTGCTCTACATAATGGACAATCAAACTACAGAAAGCAGTCATCTGTGCCGTAGTGATCTTTGTCATATCACTGCTTGTAACCTGCTCTATTGGTTGCAAAGCTTCCTCAAAACAACATTTCTGCGTGGTCTTTCTCAGCTTCAAATGTGCAAAATTATCTTCTGAAAGAGGTGCAGGAAGAGAATTATCATCTGAACTAGTCAGCATATTTCTATTAAACCTTATGTGTTGTCCTGGGTTAACACATCCTGCTTAGCCTATTTGCAGAAAAGCAGAGGAAAATGCAGAAGCAGCAGCAGAAGCCAATGACCTCCCCCCACACCCAGATGCACAGCTCACCCAGTGGAAAAGACCAGTGCCCCAAAAACTCAGAAACCAGAAACAGCAACCAGAACAGGAAGCCTCTCCTATTACAATCTGTACTTCAGTGCCCCACGATACTTTGCTCCAGACATCACTTTCATATTGAAGTTGTCACCACGGCAGCATGGTATTTGGATATCATCAGCAGATTCAGCTCAACTCCTGACATTCTCCACCCCTTATTCTATACCATCTACATCGTGCCCAGCAGCAATTAACATCATTCACTCTCCATTCTTACCCAAAATGAGACCTCTTCACAGTACACAGACAACTTCACACTGCAGATGCTCTGGAGCTCCACCCCGTTCCAGGACAGTCCAGGTCAGTCCATGACCCATCCAAGTGGTGAGACTGTGTTTTCATCCCTGGGGCAGTTAATTCCGGTTGCTCCATCTAAGAGAAAGCAAACTGTGGCTTGCATTCTGGTGCTTAGCTTCCAATAGATCCAGCTGCTGGGATACCCCTGTCACACCAGAAATGCAGACATGTTCCATCTCTCAGAATCTGATGACATCAGAGTACACCATGTCCCTGTATCTACTAAAGCTTTATAGTCTATTGAGTCCAACTTGCTAAGCCATCAGATCCATACAGTCCAATAAACCCAGTTGTCCCTCTCTTCCATCTGGTTGGAAGCAGGGTCCCTGTAATTCTGACTGGAATCACCTGCATTTTGTAAAGATGCTTTGGGAGTCCTTTCAGGAGGATCAGAAGCAGTAAAAGCTTGTCTGCTTTTCATGGGTGACTTTCCACTGGAAACTGGGGCAGCGTTCTTCTGGGGAGTATATCCTGGTAATTGACATACTTGTGCAGCTAGGACTGAAGTGGGTTTTCCATCCCACATCCTCATGTCCTCCCTGTGGTCACAAGTAAAACCACAGGGTATGCTATAGTGTGTACCCCCCTGATCCTCTCCCTTGGACAGGGAACATGCCTGTTCCTCATGGCTGAAACATGGGACCACACAGTTGAGGAATAGAACTTGGATTCACTTGACCTTCAGGGACAGATGCTTCATGGCTGATCCATAAGCCTGCAGAGAGGAAGAGAGACTTGCCTCACATTGCTGGGGTCTTCTAGCAGTTTCATCCACTATTTGTCCTTGGCCATCTTCCAAAGTCAGAGATAAAGACAGAGTGACCACCCTTGGCTCTTTCTCTTGTTCCCATGATGACCTTGATTCATCCTTATCCTTTGCTTTCCTCAAATGTATCTTTTCCCATACTCAACCCATGATGCCTGCATATTCACTTGTCCATAGGAGGAAGAAAGGTACAGTTAATAACAAATCCTTTAGACTTATCTTTGATTTGCTCCACTCATCTTTTGGGGAAGATCATTGAAGGCTTCTGTGGTTTCCTTTCTCCATCCTCTCCCCTGAATCTCCTGTCTCAAATTCTCCTTCACCGTCTTCCTCAGAGAGGAGCTTGTAGGCCTTAAAAAGAAGGAATACACTGATAATTATTATGTCCTGCATTAGAAGAGCTTTAAAACGTACTCTCTCATATATATATAATTTTTAAAACACAAGATGGGTTTTAGACACTCTTTTTTTGTTGTTTGTTTGTTTATTTTTAGCACATACCAAACCACAGCAGTTTTTCCTCCAGGCTACATTTGACAAAGTTACAGAGACTTACCAGGCCACCTCAAAGCAGAGATTAATCCAAACAATTTAAACGTCTCACTGTTCTCCGGGAGGATGGCATTCGATTGGATTATTTAGGGAGGACAAAATGTTTTTGTTGATGAGAGAGATGAAATCCTCAGAGAGGGAAATCAATCTTATGTAGAAACCCTGGAGCATTGATCTTGGTGTACACTGACAATTTCTGGTTGTTTAGCTATTTGGAATGACCGCACAAAATGAGCAAGTTGTTATAGTTTTAAGGTTTTGGTATTTATTGGCAACCCCAGTGCTCATATGATTAATCACACATTCAGAGTGTGAGCTCAGTGGAAATTGACTACAGCACAGCAGAAAGAAAGTTTTCAGTTATCATTGTGTAATAAATTGAAGCTATATTCCTAAGTACATTTGTCTTTAAGTTTGCAGTTGGTCCTATTAAAAGTGTTGTTTATAAAGTAGTTAGCTAAAATGCAAGTAATTACACACAGAATTCATTCTAAGCCATTCTGTATTTTTTTCCCTCTTTATTGGTTTTCTATCTTCATTATCCAATATTTTGTTGCACCTAAGCAGAAACCACATTCAAGAAAAACAATAATAATAATTAACAAAAAAATAGCCAGGCCATGGAATAAGCACTTCCTTATGTTGAGGAGAGCACTCCTTGGATATATTGCTGCAAGACAAGGCCTTCTGTACAAACTAATCCAAATGCAAACATCCTTTAGTAAACCATTTCCCCCTTTGCACTTGGACTCTGTGATGCTCACTAGTGAGAAGGAGAACAGAAGGACAAATATTTTGGTTTATATGCTATATTTCATTGAATGACATAATATTTATTCAGAAAAGAACCTGCTTTCAAACACTGCTAGGTTTTTACATACATTTCACACTGTAAGGATATCTGTTTCTTTTTCCAAAAACCAGATGCAAAGATAAAATCATAATTCTAATTGGAAATTGGAGAGCAATTTGAGAAACACAAACAATGGGAAGATTTTAAATGAGGAGTGCCAGGCAGGAAAAATTATGGAGCTTCGGTGTACTGGTAGAGACTTGTGTTGGCAAGGAGCGGTAATGCTTTATAGCCTTTCACACTTGCCACTGGGACCTTACCTTGAAGCAAGCAGTTGCTAGGATGTACTTGCTAAAGATAAGAGCAAAACTGGAACAGAAAGGGGAGACCCTGTAAGGCTGGCCTTGTGCTTCCCTGGAGAGGCTTACATACTCATAATGTACAGAAACTATAACCAGATCAGGAGAGACCTAATTATGCAGCTCAGAGATGTTAATGACACACAGAAATTTACATGCAGCTGAAAACGTGAGCATCTCTAAGCCAGCAGTTGTATCTGCACAGGGTTGGCTTCAGAACCAATGTTTCATAAACGAGGAGCTTTTCCTGTAAGGTAGAGCCTTTCAAATAGTCAAACCCATTTATTATTTTAAGTGAACAACACTCACCATAAACCTCTGTAAATTTTATTGACCAAGATCTTATTTTTTTTCTCTCGCTCCCTATTTGTAATTCCTTCTCATATGCCCTCTCTGAATAGGGCTTGCAACAATGATTCCTCACATTTATCTTTCCATCTTTCAGTCTCAATATCCTATATCTGATTTAGACACAGCAATCTGCAAAGCAATGAATATCTCTTAATTTATTCAGACTTTCAAAGGACAAAATGGCTGAATTATACTTCTTAGGGTTCTTAATAGGTACAAAAAGGTTTTATGCTTATATTTGTTTATTTTACCAATTTGTGTAACACTTTGGTTGCAAAGTTGTCTGACTTCTGTGTTCCTTGTTTCTCTTTAGCTGTACCTGTATCTTTACCTGTAGAGGAGATAAGGAGTTGTCACAGCTGCTGTCCATGCAGTCCTCAAACCAGAGAGTACTGTAATAAATCCTATTTTATTTTATGGACAAATAAATGCTGAGGTAAAATATTCGAGGATCGTTGCTTGAATACTTGCCATAGCAGCGCTACTGCAATAACCACTATGACATTAATTTACTGCAATGTGCCGTAGGAAGAAGGAAGAAGGAGGGAGAAGGGCATTAAAAGAGAAAAATTACTATCCTTTGGATTTATTGGGATTGGCCTTCCTCATTTTCAGCCATCATTAGTTGATTAGGTGCTGATGACAGTATGGACAAGCGTGCTAGAATAGTTGGCTAAGAAAAGCCCTAAAGGTACTCTGTTAATTGAGATGATGTTCATATTGTACTTACTGAACATAACTGCAGACAGTGAAATAAGAGCTTAGTGTTGTGTAACAGACCACATGAACATTCACTCATTATCAGGCTGTAAAGGGGTGAAAACACTGCATATTGGCTACTATTACTACAGAAAAAGAGACGATATTAAAAAGCAGAGGAAGCTATCGTGAGAAACGATATTTTGTACAGCCTTCTGGGAGGTGTTGAGAAACTGGTCTAATGTTGTTCCATAGTTCCATTAGGGAGACATTACTGTATCAAAGGAACTGAAAATTGACTTATGCCTTCATCTTGTAAGCAGAATGCACCGGGACATAACAAACCAGGCAGATTTGCTTACCCACTAGAAGCTTACATATTACTAATACTCTTTTGGTGCTTATAGTCCCCATACTTAAATTTTAAGGTAATTTGGAGAAAGTGGCAAAGAAATGCCACTATACCATTTTTAATGTTGTTTGTGAAAAGTCAGCATTACACATGAAGAGAGAAATGTGCCTACCACTGCACAGAACTCGCAATGCAATAAATATTTAGAAGCAACAGTAACATTTTCATAACAATGGTAATGCTATTACCAATAACTTCATAATGTTAAATAATTCTGTACAGACTTTAGCCTGTTTCTTGCTGTGACCAAGGTGAATTTCAAACTCAGTGGTAGACAGTCAGTCATATGAAAAAAAAAAACCCAAAACCAAACAAGCCCTCTGAAAGCTTTAGAATGGAATAGACAGAAATTTAAAGGATCCTTTGAGCTTTTAGACAAATGCAAACCAGTAGTCCTACAGACGTATAATCCACAGAGCAAAATGGTCCCTGTATCTGAAGCACTGTGCTCTTAAAGTTCAAAATTAAAGCAACGTCTTCAGTAAAGTGAGAAAATGAAACCTGACCATTAGTATATTCATACTGAACATGTACTATTACAGGTAACAAGACCTCAGCAACACTAGAAACAATTCACACAGAATTATGAAAACTCACAAAATGTCACTTATTCATAGACATGATTCCTACTTAGGAAACTTTAGTGTCAACTCTGTTAAACATAAATATCAGTATTTACTAACCTGTTATGGTAGATCACTGGAGTCTGGTTGTTAAACACTCGGCCCCTGAGATGGTGAATGGCAAAAGAGTTCTTAAGCCACACAGGGACTTATTTCCTTTGATCATTCATGAATCAGAAGTAGTGATACTCAAAAAGCCTGGGTCAAAAAATAGCACAGAATTTTATATTATGCCTATTGGGAACAGTGAACAGTGGACCAGAAGAGTGCAGAAAACCACATTTTTTGACTTACCTAGTGCTTCAAGTACATTGCTACAAAGTCAGATCAGTAATTGCAACTCACAGATAGTGTTGTCACCACTAATCTCTAGACTAGTTTTCTTATGGGATGGTATTAACATTCAGGGGCTACTTTTGCCATCTTCTTACAATAAATAAGATTCTTTTTTTAATGTCCAGTGAGATAATAAATGGCATTGCCTTCTTTCAGACATCTGTTGTGACTCTGGCATTCAGAGCAGTGGAAGGGGCGTAGCAATTGATCACATTATTGGATATCTAGACACAATGTGGCAGCATCTTTAGTAAAAGGCTTTGAAACTCCAGCAAAGAGACTGAGGTAGACAGAAGAAAAATGAAGAATATTTGAAGAGTCAAGATAAGAAATCAAGATATCCAAAAGAAACAGATTCAGAGACATGCAATACTCTCAAAAATGTTAGCACAAAAACATTCCCTTTAAAATACTCATTCAAGTAGGCTCTAACAGGCTTTTACAGTTCATGTTGTCTGTCTGTTTCTAAAATCATGGTGCTGGTGGATTCATGTATTACTGTCATGGCAGTGACAGAGAACAGATCTGTTTAAAGTGCGCTTTACTAAGACCTGTCAACATTTGAACTAGAAGAGTGATAGATATGACAGGTCTGGGAGATTTTATTTCCTTCCACTACCTGGGAGGGCTGACACAAGAAGTAGAAATCCACCAGGCCCGAGTATTGAAGTTTATAGTGTGTCTTGCAGATGACCAGATGCAGTGCTGCTGCATAGCTAAGGACATGAAAATAATTAGAGTAAATTTTTAAGGTGTCAGTCAATCACAATGGAGACTAGTTGCTACCCATGCAGTGGGAAAACACAGAATGAGGCAGAATGACACAACAAGATAGCTGTATCTATGACAATGGTGAAGACAGGACAAGAAATATGAAGTCTGTGCAATTTTGGTCTGTGTTATCAAACGTACTACTGTGAAACAAGGATGAATAGGGTAGTAACAGTAGGCTATGCAACATTTTTATATCAGCTTTGTACAGTAAAAAACACAAATAGAGTACTATTTGCAAACAAACATCTTGAAATATTTTTCTTCCAATTTAAGTATATAAAATCAGTTGGTCAAATATCAGGGGAAAAAAAAAATAATATTCCAGTCCAAACTGTATTTTCTTCACACAAGAATTAAAGCATAAGAGTTTGCATCTTAAAAACATTCCCCAAAGTGATGTTATTACAAGTAACTGATTGCATACAGTATTCAATTGTTTGCATAGATGGATATGGCATATGAATGGTTAGGTTATCTAAATGTGCCTAGCCCTTCCTGTTGCCATCTTTTATAGCTGAAATTCGGTCTTCCTTGCCTCCTTGGTACCTTGAAGTCCCATCACAGAACCGTGTCTACTTGGGCAACACGCAAAATCTTTCACCCCAGAACCTCTGCTGCATATTTGTATGGCTTCCATCCTTTTCCTCAGCAGGGATAAAAACACTGTACTCATCCTTTTCAACCAAAGGATACACCTGGCTACCTGGTCCAACCTGCCTTCCAGGGATGCCAATTATAGGACAGTCTTTCCTCTCTTCACTGTTCCTCAGCTAGTCCCTTTGCTCTAAAGCCATCTTTCTTCCTCCACACAGACCACCACTGACTAATACATTTGATCTCCCCGCTACATACCTTGCACTTCCCAGGACATTCTTTATCTTCCCATGTAACCTAGCTGTACTTTCACCTTCTCTGACAGGTTGCTCACTCTTCATGTCCTGGTTCAGCCACCTTTGATCCCTTAACCTCTCATCTCACTTCTTTATTCAAATTTCTATAAAATCTTACAGCTTACATTGCTCCTATCCCATATATATAATTTTTGCTCCACCCAATCTGCAAGTAGAACTAGATCTTATCTCATCCCACATAACTGCCTCTTATTATACTATGTCCACCTCCATGTCTACTTTATCCTTTCTTTCCCCACTACAGTGAGAAGCAGCAGTATGGTTTCACCATACATCTATTCAGAGGGACTTGCTACTCCAGGCTGCCAACCAGACTAAAATACAAAGACAGCCGTACCTCACTGTAGTCCCTTTGCTCTGTCTTATTTTCATTTCTATAACTCTTCCTCCTTCCAGACACCATTAGAGAGTCTTCTCCTCTCCATACCAAAAAATGCAGGGAAGTGTGGCATCAGGTTTGCAGTTTCTCACTAATAGCAGGTGGAACTTTCAATCTAAACATTACAGCATCATACTAATCAGCTGAGACAAGCATTAGCAAGTGTCACAGAAAGAGTACACTGGTTAAGAACTGATTTTTTTTTCCCCCACCCCTTTAAGGGCTTCTTCATTTAAAGCAAGGAAAATACAGGACATGAAAATGAGCAATATCCTTGCAGTTAATTATAGGAACTCAAACTTAGTGAGTCAGTTTTTAGTTTTTTAATCTATGTAATAGATGCACACCAACCTGGTGTTGCAAATGACCAGGTGCCTCGGGAGTGATGAAATTTAAGCTCAAACTTTTGTAATGCAATTTAAGATATGCTAGAGCCATTGAAGATGGTATTAACACCATTCCTCAGGGCTCTAGTACCTACAAAGCAGTTCAGTTACCCAGCAGAGTGTTTTGTTTTCCTTCTGAAAGGTTCTGTGAGAGACAATTAAAACACAAGTATCATTATAACAGAAACCATGAACAGTACAAGCCAGGAACACAAAACATGGTGGGTTCATATACATCCTCAACAAAACAAGCAGAAGTATATAAGGAGTTACTCCACTGTTCCCCCATCATACACTTAATGTCAAGGGAAAGAAGAGACTTCTTTCCCCTCAGAGAGAGTGATCACAGTCTTCCAATATTTTCAATGCCTTGTTAAGTGATATTCTCATCCAAGATGACAACCACTTCCTGATGCTCCTGAGAAATGTAAACAAAGCTGTCCTGGCCCATTACTGCTCCTGGAGGAAATGAGGCCAGGTTAGTCACTATGAACATGGTCTCGCTGAGGACTGAAGAGATAGTCAAGTGTGAAAGCAGAGACTGAGCATTATGGGGATTTATGCATAGTGGATGCAAAAAATTTAGCAGAAAGGAATCAGTGAATGGATTATTGGCAGAGACTAGAGTGACATTCTATAGTCATGCATAAGACTACAGAGGAGAAACTAGTAAGATGAAAAAGGAACCAGCAAATCATTATATTTATAAAACCACATCTTGCTGAGTTGTAAAATCTACAGCAAAACAAGCTGTAGCTCAGATGATACTCCCAAACTGTCTAGAGAAAGTGTCTGTGTCTGATAGATTTTGATTTTGTGGCAGTGTTCATACTTTATGAAAGAATAATATAACCTTTTTTTAGATGCATCTTTGCTATATCTGTCTTCACTGAGTTTTCTAAGAAATCAACAGACCAAGTGTCAATCAAATCTTCCAGTTCTACTCACTAGATATCAGAACATATTTTGCCTCTCTTTTCTTGTTTTGATTTGGCTTGTGTTTTCAGTCCTCTCTTACTTTCCATTATTTCCAGGCTCACTGGAACTCCAAACCTTTAGGCAAAATCTCAAGCAGCTGCTATAAGAACAGCTGATGGTATTTCACAATGTTGATTGTTCCTGTAGCACTTGCCCAACTACTAACCCAGTAAATGCTTTTAATACTGCCATAGACTATTTTGAAGCCTTTGCCCCTTGTCCTATCACTAAAGGCCTTCTTGGCCCCCTTCAGGCACTGGAAGGTCATTATTAGGCTTCCCCAGAACCTTCTCTTCTCCAAGCTGAACAGCCCTAGCTCCCTCAGCCTGTCTTCATAGCAGAGGTGTTCTGGTCCTGATAATTTTTGTGGCCCTCCTCTGGACTCACTCCATCAGGTCCATGGCCTTACTGTACTGAGGGGTCCAGATCTGGATGCAGTACCCTGGGTGAGGTCTCACAAGAGCAAAGCAGCAGAATCATCTCTTTCAATATGCTGGCCATGCTTCTTTGGATGCAGCCTATGATGTGATTTGCCTTCTGGGCTGCCAGTGCATACTGGCTATTCATGTCCAGCTTCTTGTCCATCAGCGCCCCAAGTCCTTTTCCACATGGCTGCTTTCTATCACCTCATCCCCCAGTCTGTGTTGATAATGAGGATTGTTCCTACCCAGGTGCAGGACCCTGCATTTGTTCTTGTTGTAACTCATGAGTTTCACCTGGGCCCACCTGTCCAGCTTGTCCAATTCCTCTGGCATGTCAACAGAACCACTCTGATTACTCAAGTAACTCATTGTGAATAATTCACAGTGTGTTAATTCAACTGTTTTTTGTTTTCATAGGTAGTTTATGAAAAGGTCCCAAAGTCTGTTACATATTCACATTTGTGGTTTCACTTGGGAGAAAAATTCGTGGCATATTATTTTGCACAAATTATTCATTAGAGGAATTCTCTATTCATGTAGTCCATTGAGTCATCTATGTCTGTGGTTTCATACTAGGGAGCAGCCTGCCTCAAATGCCTGTCTGCCTTCAATTTCAGGCTGCTCATTCACCCTCCAAAGCCGATTGCATTGGCATAACTAAATAGTGAGTAAAATCAGGGAGCTGATCTGCCTGAAGAGACAGTGAAGCGTTAAAGACAAAACTAAGAAAAATTGTAGCAGGAAGGAAACAGCGAAGGGAAGCTTGGTAGATACAAGCTAGGAGAGGAAAAGAGAGGGCAGGCATTTCAGCTGAGCAGTTGTTCTGACCAAATACCAGGGGAAAGCAAAGGGGCGAGGCACAACAGTCCAAGATGGGACTGACTGGGTGGTTACTGATGCCAAAGAAACACACCACTCCCTAAGCTTTGTGAAGGTTTTTTTCTGTTTTCTAGTTTCTCATGTGCTAGCTTTTAAGACTCAAAGCAACAAGTAGTTAATACAAATTCATGCACAAATGCTTTCTTGGACAAACACTATAGCCTGCTAAAATCTGAAAATTTGCTGATACTTCCAAATGTGTTTTTTCCAGACACGGATTAATCAACTATATGATGATAATAATCATAACTGTGAATTGAACTTGGAGACTATTTATAAAAGTAGTTGTGAAAATACATATTGTATTTGGCTTCCCTTTATAATTTGCAAAGTAGTGCACAGATTCAACATTTTTAATACAAATAGGTCTCTGATGCAGCTAAACATTAAGAAGAAAGCTCTGTGGTGGCTCTCACTTTTCTAGGTACATACAGAAGAGCAAAAAGGACAAATCTATCTATTTCAGTAACATCATCTGCAACAGATAATAGTATCTGTATCGTATATTGAACAAGTAAAGAAAGGAATGATATGATTCCTTAAGAGAGTTCTATACTGGTTTTGAGAAAAATATGACTGTCTATGGAGAATCTGTCCCTATAAAGATTATTTATCCTGAGTATTCTCAGGAATCTCTTTCTTCACACAGCTGTGGGTTAGAGAAAAATGAGTTACACACTGAACAACAACTAATATTAAAAACCTGTAGGAATTGGATGTCTAAGTAAATTCAGAAACAGTTAAACAATAGCAAAAACAAGTATGGCTTATGCAGCTTTCATAGAACCATAGAATCACAGAATGGTCTGGGTTAGAAGGAACTTCTGAAGGTCACCTAGTCCAAACCCCTCTGCAGTCAGAAGATACATCCTCAGCTGGATCAGGTTGCCCAGAGCCCTGTTGAGCCTCACCTTGAATATCTCCAGGCTACAATGCATGAATTTAGCTTCTAACTGTGCAACATTATGCAAGTGACTGCTGTAGTTCATACAGTCTATTTTAAGAAATTTTTCATTTTTCAGTCAGCTTCAGAATTGGAAAGTAATTTTTAAGACCTGATACTGTTTACAATATGTAAATTCACATTGTTTTTTGTCTTTTAACTGCTGAATGTTTGATTTAGCAACTTTTCCTTTAAAACCCAAGTTCCCTTGATGAATAAGGATTCTAAGGATGCTTTCTGGTCCTCTGGACCACGCTTGAATGATTTAGGTCTCCTCCTTAGGTGTCTATATCATGCCACTAGCTGGAGGATTCTGCATAAACATAATGGAATACAGATAATGCAGCACACACATGCTGCATTACTCAGAACAGTGGTACCCATTATCTTGCTGTAAGATGGTGAGCACTTTGCAGCACCTTAATCGGCCACTGTGCTGACCCAACTTGTTTAGAGAGGTAGAATGAGAACTTTTGTAGTTCATACAGTGAAAACCATCCGTGATTTGCAAAATAGTAGGCAGAAAAGCTAGATCAGACATGTTTTTGCCATCTAGGAGCTGCTCAACAGAGGAATTCTCAAACAATTTTGTTAAGGACCAGTTACACAGTTACACTTAGTATTCTATTACTTGTGTGGTTAATCTGTTTAGAGCATCAATCTCCATGTAGAAATTCCTCAAGTATTTGTCTAAAATTCACAAACACCTATTTTCTAGCAAGATGGAAAATGTTTGGGTCCACCCCAAAGCTGTTACACATGTTCCATAAAAGAAGTGAACCAATATAAATATCTAGTAAACTACACATCAAGACTATGCAGCAAGGTCTGTACAACCAATAGAACCTGCCAAAAGAGATGCAGCTACAATGCAGCAGACCTCCAAAAGGGAAAATACCAGTTTATCTTTAGTCATATTGCAAGAGGTTATCCTGCAAACTGTAGGAGTAGAGTTTAGAAAAGAAATAAAATGAACAAGGGTTGTATTACAAATGGCAACACCTTCTTTGCTCTGGACTTGGGTAAGGAGCACTTCTACTTACTGCAACATATGGTCGCAAGGTGTTCTACAGAAGCCAAAATGAAATCAGGACAGAGTTCACTTTTAGCATCTTGCTGGGATTCCTTAGCTGTCCTCTGTCATTCTGTCAGAAGTCCTGTCACTCAGGCAACCTTGAAGGGCAGTCAAGGCATGGCACAGCCTATTTTTGACATTCTGACAAGTATTCATTTAGATGGGCCAAGATCAATCTGCTGCTGAATCTCAGAAAAGTTTTAGGAGCTGAAGCAGTAGTGGAAGCTGCACAAGTGCAGATGTGCCTGAGGGCATGCCTAGGTAGTCAGGTGCAGACAGCTGCATCCCAGCTGTGCTCGCGTGTGGAGCCACACAGCTGGAAACAAGCCAGAAGCAGTTTGGAAGCTGCATAACCACACTAGTACAAGACTGAAGCAGAGATGGCATGAGCATGGCAGACCTGCCCATGGGCATGTGGCTAATCCAGCTGGCCGAATATGCTCATGTGCTTGAAAACAGCCAAATGGATGAGTGCCTCTCTGAATCTGGGCTAAAACAAATAAAAAACCAAAACAAAACCCAACAAAACAACAAAAGCCTTTTTTTTTTCCAGAAAATTTGCTTTAGGTAATCGATGGCACCCAGGCACAAAATAATAAGCACCTATCCAGGAATAATTAAAATGTTAAGAAAAACACAGAATAAAGGAGAAAAAAAAGCACCAAACCTATTATAATCTTAGGAAAATACACATTTGCCAAGTAAACAATAGGGGTTTCTGAAAGTCTCAAATAATTAACACAAATCGAAACCCTCTGGTGTTCATTCTCAGGAGAGACAGTTGAGACAGATACACCCAAGAGAATGCAAGTGATGAAAAGGAAAATATACCAATCTCCTGGCTAAACAATGAGCTCTGTGTAGATTTTTATTAAATATTTTAAAGGGGATATTACAATAAGTCGATAATTGTTGCACGATGCTCAGATACCAAGGTGGTAAGTGTGGCAATGCCAGCGAGGAGCAGTGTGAGCAATCCGGCAGTGTAGGCCTAGAGCCTGACATGGTGGTAGGCCATGCTCAGCATAAATGCAGAAGTGGCTAGCAGTGTAGCAAAACAGTGCTGTGTCTGCAGCATATAACCAAAGCAGGACACTGGTAGCTATAATCACAGAAAGTTATCTGGGAATAACAGGACATGCACCTGCATCAACAACCTCGTGTGTCGTTAGTAGTTGGACCAATAATCTATAATAGTGCGATGTGTGGTCATTCGCGGGAACCAATGAAGCTATGCCAACGATGCTCTCCAAGTTTACAGAAGTTGTAGAAGCTCCCTTGATATGCACTTTCCTTTCCCTTCTTTTTCTTTGCTTTACTTTACTGTGCTATACTCACTATGCTTGCACTATAGTCCTACAATACTGGACCAATAAAGGAACAATACTCGATCATATTGGTCGTCTGTATTGACTCCAGTCTCCATCACGATAGGTAAGAACCCCAGAAAATTCAAAGTTGTCCATACTTAACATACTTATTACCCTCATGACTGTTAATGGCTGTGTCTAACAACTACACTTCAGGTCTGAAAATACTTTCAGAACATCATGAATCTGAACTCAAAGGAAATGTTCATATAGGCTAGAACACTTTGTGACTTGAAAGATTAAGGGATATATATTACTGCTGGGGAGGGGTTTGGAGCACAAGCCCTATGAGGAGAGGCTGAGGGAGCTGGAGTTGCTTAGCCTGGAGAAGAGGAGGCTCAGAGGAGACCTTACTGCTCTCTACAACTACCTTAAGGGAGGTCGTAGCCAGGTGGGGGTTGGTCTCTTCTCCCAGGCAACCAGCACCAGAACATGAGGACACAGTCTCAAGCTGTACCAGGGGAGGTTTAGGCTGGAGGTTAGGAAGAAATTCTACAGAGAGAGAGTGATTGCCCATTGGAATGGGCTGCCCAGGGAGTCACCATCACTGCTATATCATTCTATGATTCTATGACAAATGTCAATCCAGTTGGGGCAGTTTTTCCTCCTGAAAAGGCTATGGAAGAAAACTCTTCACCTAATTCTCAAGCACCAGCTACAGGTGATGAGGCTGAAAGGAGGGCTGGCTGGGGCAATTGATGAGTGTCTTCCCCAAACTTTCAGTTTACCTTTTATCCACAGCTACTTTCTACAGCCCCTCCCTTAAGTAACAGCAAGCATAGATCAGATGCAACCTGGAACCTGGATTTCAGACTGTTAATGAAATTTAAAATTACTTTTACAACTTAATAATTTGTGACACTCCTCTAGCTAAGTGGCCACCTTGAAATTTGTTCACCCAATTCCCAGACAGCCTTGCTGCCAGGCTGCAATAAAGCTGGCAGAGCCACAGAGCCTTGGCTCCATCTCTTTTGATACTGCTACACAGCAGGCTGCCCTGGAGAACATATTTTGGAGAGCAGGAGTTCTCTGTTTACAGAGGCTGCCTCAGAGGTCCAGTCTCAAAGTACAAAGAATGCGCATATGATACATATAATTATATTAAAAGTAAATAAATATTAAAAATTATATCATCTTATTAATTACACAAGTGCATTTTGAAATACTAAAGCCTTCCATTAAACAAAACATCCACCCAAATTTAACTTCAAATGCAAACACTGCTTCACAGAAGTCAACAGGGAATTTTGTCACTGGTTTCTTTAATAATAAGATCAGGCTGCCTGCCTGGATCTCCCAAGTCCCAGAACTCTACCTTATATCATTATTATTATTTGTCAGAAGCCTGAGAAATGTGCTAGGCACCTCCCCATACAGATAAAAAGACATAATATTGAAAAAATAGAGAAGGCTTACCCTATTTACACACTGCATTTCAGAAATGCAGTTCAGAAGTTATGCAGGTGTCTCATATCAAACTCATGTACAAACAAAATATCAAACCATATCCTAATTTTTGCATTTATATTTTGATGCAGACCTTTAGTCAGTTCCATTTAAAGTCCATTCTCTTTCAGTAGGAGAACAAGGTTTTGCTTCTATACTTACAGGTGTAAATAAGATGTTGCAGGTTGAGCTAAGTTATCTCTATTTTTCAGGGACTTTACTTAAAATGTTTGCCAGGAGGTTATAGGTACACCATGCGATGTGGCAGCTACTAATGTACTGTATTTTCGTGCTCCTGGTGAATGACAGAATAAACAGGTATATAAAACATGCATAGCTGTTGGTGCATCTGTTAGTGCTTCCCTAACACTGCAATAAAATTAAATCTTCTATAGTTTTCTAGTGTAATATTCAGTCTGCCATGAATACATGCATACATATAGAAATAATTTAACACATTATATGCACAGCAGCTAAATAGTCTGTGCAAAATATTGATATACTCTGAAAAAAAATAATCTGGTTTAAACGTGAAAAACACTGAATGTAAGCTTTAAAAGTCCTACAGTTCAGGAAATGTGACTCATTGTCATTATGTTTACCTGCTTTATCAATAGTCCAAGTTCTTTTAAATCCATGTTTACTTTATTTCTTTCTGTATTTCACTCCATGCTTTGTTGGGAACTGGTTCAACTATCAGCTTTACAAAAAACCCCCAACATTTCTGATTAAGTACAGAAAAATATCTAAAGAAAAAATGCAAAACTTTTCAAAGTGATCATTACAAATCTTTTTTCTTTTATATATTGCTACTGTAACTCATGGCCCCTGCCAAGCAAAATAAAGTTCAGAAAAGGCATAGTTTTCTGTCTTGGAAATGCATCTGCCCACGAAGTGTGTTTCTTTACGTGGAAATCACTTGCCAGTGTCTGTGGCTGATACGGTAGAAACTTTATCGCACTTTTTCTGCACAAACAAATACGTTGCCAAACACTTCAGAATTTAACATTAACAAAATAAATCTATGGGAAAGTTTAAAATGTGTGTGATACATGTTTCCCTCGTATTGTGATACTGCATTGTATTTTCCCTGCACTTAGTGATTTTTCACCTGAGAAAAATACGTCGGCTAAACTCTGACTCCTGCAAGATACTGCTTCTTTAATTCACACTTCAAGTAATGGAAAGGAGAATATATAGTTAAGAACTCCAAAACAATGATATGAGGCTTTTAATCATATGTTTAAAAGGAAAAACAAAATAAAACACAAAACCCGAGAGCTGAACCCTTAATTTCTGTGGAAAGAGTTGTCCTCAGGAAGATATAAAATCTTTTATTGATAACACTGATTATATTTATACAATCTGAGATAGATCATGTAAGATTAAAAAAAAAAACCCAGACTTTCTTTACTAAGTTTCAAGTAATGTACTTTATTATTAAAATTATCTTTCCTCTTATCTAAGATAATGAAAACCAATTTATATTTTTTCAGTTGCATTTCACTCTATGATAAATATATCAGAAATTAGCATCTTGTCTTCACTTTTCCTTCGTGAACACTTCTAAGGAATGACTAGTTCCTTATTCTTGCCTATCATTTGCAACAAATGAGAGGGATGATATTTATATTAATACAGTGATTTACATTCCCTTGTAATGTCAGAGATGAAGATTTCTTTTTTTTCAATCTGCATTTGACCTGCCACATCCTTTAAAAATTATTATGTGAAACAATGTAGAAGCCAGGATTAACACAAATATTCAGTTTCTGTTAAAAGGCAAGCCCCCCCAGTGTACAGGCTTATCTAAAACAAAATAAACAATTATTAATTAAAGCCATTCTGAGTTGTTCTAAGCAATATATATGTGCAAAAGCATTAATTTTGAGTTAAACTTGAACATTTTTTTTTTTAATCTTGAGGAAAAAGCAATTTGCAAAATCCTACATGCTCATAGCATTTCTCTGATTTTATGTCAGGATTCTTATTGGAGCTCTGTGTACTACAAAGGCAGATCAATCAACTTTATGGGCCAGATTTGGACTAACAAAACCAGGTACAACTCTTCAAAGGTGAAATGATTTGTTCTGCTTATATCAATGCAAGTCTTGGCTCTTTATGGTATATTAAGAAAGGGAAAGGGAAAAATTAGTAAAAAAGGTTTAACTTGGTCAAGCTTCGTATGTACTTTATCTTAAAACATCTACTTTGGGGTTTTAATTGTAGTGGTGTTCTGTAGAGAAATACGACCTTATAGGGCATTTTCAGGAATAGAAGAGTCTATATATTAAAAGGCAGCAAATGATTCATAACTGCTTAGCGGTCAGGCCTGTGGGGCCATGCTTCCCATGTGAAATTTTTTTCTGCATTGCAAACTCTTACATTAAATTGTGATAAATGAAGAGCGGAGGCTATTCATACAAATCAATGACTTTAGTGTATGTGTCATTAGCCTGAGAGATGCAGGCAGCGGTCACTACTATAAATCATGTGATGATCTGCTGTCTGCGACTCGATGCAAGCAAGCAGATGCATTAGGAAGGTTAAAGAATGAAATTAATCTGTGCATTTCCTTTTTTTTATCCCTTTCCCCTCCCCCCCCCCCCCCCCTTTAGTCACCTGGTCATACAGAAAGAATTAAAATCACATGATCCAAAGTTAAACCAGCTACAGAACAGTAAATTGGCTAAGTTGGATGTCACCTTTCAACTTAAAGTTAATTAAATATTAATGAGATTAATTTATTCATCATCACATGAAAAGTAAAATGTATAGAATAGGTAAAATCCACTAGTGCTCCTCACACAGGAGTTGGTATTATTAATTGCTTTTAATGCAGACTGTGGCATAAGACCACATGTAAGAGATCAAGCACGCCGCAAAATGTGCTCTGATACTTTTAAGTGCAGCATATTTCTTTCTTCACATTTTATAAATCCAATGTTTAGTAGCCCATGGCCATGCTCTTCATCCCAGTACCTTGGAGTGGGCTATGAATATGAGTCAGGTAGAATGTATTACTGATGATAGAATACATTTCCAGATATCTGTGACTGGGAATGTTAATGGTGACAGTGTGCAAAAGGGGTCAGGGACAGTAAAAAGAGATATGGACAATATAATTTTAAAACAGGAATTAATGCATTTGGGAAGGCCATATTTGTTATAAATGTTAGGCCAAAGCCTTCAGTCTTTACTTAATACTTACTCAGGCAAAACAGCCACTGACTTCAGTGACAGATTTCCTGGGATGATGACTAAATATGCCCCAAGAGTCAGATTGTCCCTTGCTTTTATAGAAGAAATTGGGACAATGATGCAAGAATCCTACCCCCACTGCATCCATGTAGATCCTGCAGGAGATCATATATGTCTCCTTCCTCCCACTTCACCATTTCCCCTTTGCAGTCTAATATAATTTAGCAAGGAACTAACCAATATGTTACAGAGATGGAGGCATGGAGCAGGAGTCAGAAATAGCAACACTCAACATGCTTATGCATAGATTTTCAGAGCTCCCAAAGTCAAGCAATTGGTAAGGACTCCAGGATTCAGCCTTTTATAATTAGCACAGACTGTAATAAGAAATCTTGAAAAGGGTTTTAAAGACTCTGCTTTGAGCTAGCAGTTGACTATGGGCACAATCAAGTATGAAAGAAATTAATGACAGAAGTGGCTGCATTTCAAAGGTGCTTTAAGCAGTCCATGTGCATAAAATGGTGCAGAACACCTTTATGCTTATGAAGGGCACTATAAATCAATAAAGTATAAGTTAGCTTAGACAGTGATAAGATAAGTATTGCATGTGCTTAATTCACTTAGTTATCCTTCTGATAAAGATAATACACTCAATGTAGACATATTTCAATTGAATTGATAGTAGATCAGGACTGAGCAAGCCTAGAGACTGAATTACTTTTATCCATCCCATCAAGTATACGGATGAAGTTGCAAGTAAAATCAATGTCAGAAAGGTCTTACTGTCTCTTACAATAGCATATCTACTATCACTTGTAATGAAATATACTAAAATTAATACTAGCTTTAAAATAAACATCTATCCTGTTATGGTGCAAACTTTTAGCAGGTTGAGAACTAACGACATTAATTCAGATTTCTAAATTCCTCAAAGCCAAAAAAAAAATAAAAGCACAAAATTTATCTCATAATTGCTCAGAGACCACAGAAATTATTATTAACTACAGTTGCATTATAAAAGTAAGGAGGAATTGCAGTCAGCAGATTTAAAATTACTGTGAGATGATTCCCCCAGTAAAGACATTCTCTCATGTACTGTTCCACTGTCACCTAATTACCACATTGACTTTATATGTATTTATATTTGGTAGCATTGAATTTAGGGCACACACAAATTCATTTTCTCCCCCACTGCTTGGTTCTTCTCATCAGAACTTTGTTACTTTTTATCTACAGCAGTGACTGAAGCATAGTGTATATACCAAGCAGAGATTCTGGATTGCTACTAGAAACATCTGCACCAGTGAAGAATTTAGAATATTCACGTTATCCCAGACCCAGCTTATAATTCATCCACATTGCTCTGCATCCTGGAATATAAGCAAATCTTTCCTTTGCCTGCAATAGAGGGAAAGAAAGCTTAGATAGTGAAGCAGAGTAAGGACATGAAGGGAACAGCAATATCAGACATGTTAATACAGCAACTTCCAGTCTCCAACTATGCAACTGGTTTGCTGTAACAAGCTTTCAGCATAGATTATGCAAAACCAAACCCAAGCACTTACTTTTAAGGACAGAACCAAACATATCTGACCATGTGCTTTACTTAAAGTTAAGCATATAATTGAACTAAAGATCTCTGTTGGCTAACCTAGGGCCTTCATGTCCAGCAGAAGGGGCAAGCAGCTGGTTTTGGCTAGACACATTTCTTTCACATCATATTTGGGTAGATATGTTTCTGCTACTGCCCCAGATATCTGCATATTTTCTATTCATTCATGAATCAATACAGAGCCCAAAGGAAGGGAGCTGCAACCCAGGAATAAGAGATGGCTGCTCATTGTAAAACTCAGGTGAATTTTTCAAAATGCTTGCTGCAGCTGCCTCTTAGGAAGTGAGAGTTCTGAAAAAACATTGGTAGCAACCTGTAAAAGTCCCTCTTCGTGACCACCTGAATTTAATAAATAAATAAATAAATAAATAAATAAAATCAAGAAATACTGTGTGGATGAAATTGCTTTTTCCTTTTGGAGTAAATCCATGCTTCCTTTTTAGTGACTAATTTCTGATTTTTTATGTCACACGTCACTTTTGAGTAAATGCCAAAAAAGAGGCAGGAGCTCTTTACACTCAGTTGATAATTTTATACTGTAGATTTAAATTCTGGGTAGACAGGAAACTTGATTTTAAGCTGCCTCATTAAGAAAACAATATTTCTTACCAATTCAGCTCCTTTACTGGAATGCTTGATCCTACACACCCAGTTTATCTGCCTGTTTTAGGGACAGTTAAGGAATGTGCTGTGAATTGTATGGCTGAGTCAGGCTTCTTTCAAAACCATATGGTAACCATAGCATGAATCACCTGCTACCTCAGTATTTCCTCAACACAACTATTTCTTCCCAGGTCCTCCCTCGCACTGGACTCCATTGTGCTAGATACTAATTGCTCTCATATCCAATTAGCTTCAAAATGAAGGCAGACAGTAGCTTATGGAAATAGCTCAGCTCCCTACATATGTGGCCAGGAGCTTATTGTTCGTATAGCCTCACTTGGTCCTCTCATGAGAATAAGGACTACTTACTTAAGGGTAGAAGTCAGAGCTAAACCCTTAAACAGCAATTATGTCTCCCTTCAGTTACAAGGGCCCTTTTTAGGGTCAAAAGAATCAGGAAACTTGTTGATGTCTCTTTACTGGTTGTGTCTAAAGCATACTGATGAATAGGTGTTGACATTGCTAAACAAAGGTATTAGTAACAGATTACAGCCAGGAATCCGGACAACTGCAGGAGGGCGGCAACACGGACCCATGGGCTTGCTGTATCTCCCAATTACTACACAAAAGACTAAAGCATAGGGTCATGGATAAAAGTGAATAAATGTTTCTAAATTCTTATCTTAAACACACTTAAGCTTAAAGCTATTTGATTGAGGATTTAAAAGCATGTATGCTTTATGAAGCTGTGGCTACCTGCTTCATTCTCTTGCTCTTATTTTTGCTTTTATCCTTTTAGTCTTGAAGAAGCCTAATTAGAAGCTTGAACAGGGCTCTCTCTCCCTGCCCTTAAATCAGTAATTGGCTTCAGTGCAGAGACTGTCAGGAAATTAACACATCACAACATGACAGCTGTTAATTTTTTCTCCTTATTTGTCATATGAATCACTGCTGATTTGCCAGAGTGCATAACAAATTAGTGGTCTGTAATCAGCGGCCTCTCTCCTGTGTGCAGCACCTACTTGTTTTTCCCCTTTTCTCCTGAAGTCCATTACTTCACTGCTTCAGCAGGAATGACTGTTGCTAGGTGTGTCATTGTCAATAAATCAGAATAAGCAAACGCTAAAAGCGCAAGAAGCTCTTTAAACTTTGATGAAGGCTTTTAGTTACATTTTTAAACTTACACTTGCAACTGGGTTTTTGTTGTGTGGTGGGGCTTTTTTGCCTTTTTTTTTTTTTAATTCTCACTCCCTGGCATAATATACTGTCAAGTCTTCTGGTATCATCTGAAGCTCCACGTTCTTCACAACGTAGAGCCGAAAATGTGATTTGTGAAACTTAAAAGACAATATTTTTCTGAAGACAATTCTTAAAACTGTAGGGCCTGCTGTGGACCCTGTGCCAATAAATAACAATTAGACACAATGCACAGTGAGATTTTCCTGTTGCCTTGAGTTATCTTTACTGTGGTTTTGTATAATAAGCTCTACTTAATATGACTCACTGTGCTCCGTACACCAATTGAACTATATGTATAAAAAAACCCCTAGTGTCCAAATACAAAATCACAATATTTGGAAAAAGTGAGTTAAATTCTATTCCTCTAGACAGTGTTACAAGACAATCTGAGCCTTTTTTTGACACCTTTTTTTCCAATTTGTGTGTTTTACAAATGATGATGTATACAATGAAGGCCATGAAAACAATATGCAGTAGTATGTGAAAGCTGGAACACTTCTTCCTGTCTCTCCAAGCTATGGTGAGAGCTGCTGTTCAAATGACAGTGGCTGGTGTTGCCATAAAATCAGGAATGTTTTGCAAATATGAACTGGAAAAATGGAATCCTGAATTGCCTGATGTATGTGACTGAACTGAACAAATTCATTGTGTATCTGCACTACCTATGTCTCAAAGTAAAATAAAACCACGAATATATTTCCTTAGCAAAAGGACCTCGCATGGATCCTGTCCTCTTATGTTTCCTAATTTGTACTGAAACATGCTTAAGGTGCAAGTTTCCTATAATTTTTTATGTGCTAATGAAATAGGGTTTTTTCCTTGTATGTAACCTACATAAACTGCTTTAAAGCGAGGACAATGGATAATGTGGAAAACTATACTCCAAAGTAAACTGCTGAACAATACTTTGTATACAATCACAAACATTCCACTGTATCCTGCAGAAAGACATCAACACACAAAAACATGTTCTAATCTTCAAATGGTACCAGACTGGTGGGCTTTTCTGAAGAGCCATTGCTTCATGGCACCATGCAACTCTGTTGTAAGCAAGGTCATCTTCACACCAGGAGGCAGAGAGAGGGATCTCAACTCTCAGAGGTCAGTCTTGTAAGGTGCTGGCCTTGATCCAGCAAAGCACTTACACACCTGATTTGCTTTTAAGGTAAGCATATATTTGTCTCAGAGACAAAGTGCTCAGTGCCTTACAGTGCTGTATGCATATGTTTATGAGTAAGATTTATTTCATGATTCACAGACATCATGCAATGAAATAGTACTCTGACTCCATGGGTACTCTTAAAATTTTCAACCAGGCTACTTGACAATTATACTTTCAACATTTCAAAGTCTCTTCAGAAGAATTGTGCCTACAGTTACTTGGTGTTTCGTATTTACATGTTCATACAAACATGAAGTGGTTATTTTCCCAACAATATCTAATTCTAAGAAACCTAATAAATTTGAGTGCTTTTCAGTATTACATGTGTTTTCTACTATAATTTGTTTTAAGAACCAATGAAGGGTCAATTACTTCTAGGAATTTAAAATAAAGCCTCGATATTTGCCTTCTTATGTGCACTTTGATTAAAAAAAACCCCACAAACTTTCCCTTCAATAGGAAAAATCAACCTGTTTCAGAAATTTGGTTCCGTTCTTCAGTCTAAATATCTTTCTTTAAATAAAATGTAAACTTTCCATTTGCTCTGTTCTGCTTTGGTTTAAAAACACAAACTTGATTTGTTGCTTATGTTACAGAATCATTTGCCCTGAAAACACCCAAAGTTAGTGATTATGAAGTGTATGTAGTACGGGACAACTTTTATAGCCTTTTTGAAATGCCTCTACAAAGTAAGTCTCAGTACAGACTAAAAGGAGTTCCTTGACCTCTTGTAGTACCAACACACAGAGGAAATGTTTTAGGCATCTAGAAGTCTTTAGCAGGGCTTCTGTAGCAGACAGCCTTTGTGCAGAAAGGTCGCAAATGAACAGTGTTTACTGAAGCTATACATTTCTATTTTATTTAATCTCACTAGATTCTGCATGTCAAAAGCAGTACTAAGAAAATTATGGTGAACCAATATGGGCTTCAAAGTTTAGACACAAAAAAAATTAATAACATTTCAGTAACAAACGGGGAGACAAGACCACACCAAACAAACAAACAAACAAGCCCAAATAGAAAAATCAACTAAGAACAAAATTGTAACAAAATCAAAGCCACTCAGAAATACTGAATACTAAGTTAGTTACAGGTTTCCAAACTCCCTGTCATGAGGAAAGTGATTGTACAACCACCAACACTTGTGAGATCACTATGTAGTTGTACAGCAAGTGTAGACTCAATTTGCTCATCTTACTGCTTTATCACCACTTCTGGTTCTATCTTCAATATGCCATCCTTACTTAAAATTCACATCAGAAAAAATACCAGTTGTGCTTGGTCTGAAAAGGAAGGAGTTGGCATGTTTCAAGCAATGTGGCAGCTAGGGTTTGCTATGTCTTTCTGATGGTGGGCTCTTTGTAGTTTAGGATGAAAACCTGAGATTTCAATCAGTAACTTAAGTTACTGGTACTTGCTTAAGTGGTGAAGACATGAAGGGACAACATTTGTGGTTCATTTGGGCTGGCCACTGTGGTGTATTTTAATAAATAATAAGCAGAAGGAGTTAAAGCAAGTATAGTAGACTTTGTATTCATTATTAAACTGACTTCCTGCTCCCAAGAAGATTTCAAGAGCCTGTTATTAGTGGTCTCAAAATTAAAATCAATGGATTTGGCAGTGAATATGAATACAGAGCAAACCAGCATGTATATTTAAACAATGGAATGAGATGTTCTTAAAGGTAATTGAAAACAACAGGAAATTTTACTGGGAAGCCTCCAGCTGCCACTTTTCTGGTATCATGAATCGAGAGAGAGATTCCTTCCAAAGTTCTGAATTTTTCAGAAATTAAAAAAAAAATAAATAAATGCAGCAAAATATGCATATGTAGAAGCCTTAAAAGTAAGAATTTTTCTCTAAGGAATGTAGAAAGGAACAGACAGGAATTATTATTTCCTATTAATACTCAAAAATTCTGAGAGTCACACCAAAACACTGAAAAGAATCATTATGCTGATTTACTAAGACATATAAACTTATGTTCTAGCTCCCTAGGTACCCAACTTGAGGCCTTAAATAAGCCTTAAGGAATACATGTAATGAACTTTACCTTCCCTAGCCTTCCATTTTTTTCCTTCCCCACTTAGACTTTCTAAATTTCCACAATAAATATGTTCAACAACTTCCATGAAATAATATTTTAATTCTCACTTTGAGATGTTTTGTTTGTTTGTTTTTAAAGGTGAGTGGGAAGAACTCGGACAATGAATTTTAGGAATCCTACTTCAGAAGAACAGAAAAAAGATTTCCAAAGTGAGAAACCGGGTTTATTTAAAAGTCTTCTTATTTGCTGTGTTAATGCCTGAATTTTTAACAGCATTTCATCCTCCCTGAAAAAAATAGGATCATCAGTGAAAAATATTTTAAGGACTTATTTCCCTCTTAATGTTGCCCTTTCAGAAAATTCTCTTTTTAATTATTATTGTTAGCATTCTTTGATGGCCATGAGAAATACACCTGTAAAGACAACTATCTTTTGCTTAATATCAATGACTTAACATCAGTCTCTTCTTATCTAGAGGCTTCCTGCAATTAGTGCAAGAAAAGGAGAACAAATTAGAATCTGTTTTGTATATCAGATCATCACAACATTTCAAAACACCTTTTTCTGTTTAACAAACATTTCTGCATTCTTTTGTGATATGCTGGAATATCTTTAATTACAATGCCATTAGTTTGTAAAAGTCATATTGTCCATCTGGGGTCCTACACTGTAGAAGAGTATTTGCAAATTTGAAGAACACTATTAACACCTGTCAGAACGTAAAGGGATGGCTCAGCCTTCAATTAAAACACTGCCAAACATTTTTCTTTCTGTCAAAGATTTCTTTAAGGTGTAATGTAGAATCTCAGATCTGACAGAAAATTAAACTAGTAAACAAGGGCAAAGCCTATTGAAGTAAGTAAATCAGTAGTGGGAAGACTGCAAAAGGATGGTGTAAAAGTTAAATCAGTTTATAATGGTGTAGTACCACACTAGTAGATTGGTGACATCAGCTCAGTTCCTCACATAGGTTTGGTATCTTTTCAAATAGTCAATACAGTATGGCTTTTCACAGTTACCACTTCAACCAAGTGCCTGATGAAAGCCATATAATCAAGTTCCAGTACAGTCAGTCATTCTATGACAGAATAGGACAGGTTTAAATCCTCCAGATCATGTTTGATTAATCACCAAACTGAGCTCCAGCAATTAGAAGTGAACAGTACATGGTTTGGGTCATGGTACAAAGAATGGACTGGGTGATAGATGGCCATCTGAGAGAATATACAGTCCCTAGTAGAGACTACTAACATGGAGCATGAAGCAGGTGAATAAAAGAATGTCAGAGCCAAGTACTCTAGGTCCTGAGAACTGACACTCTGCTTCAAGCTTAGCTTCTCTAATTAGTTAGAATTAAGAGTCTAGGGAAAAGTAAACTACAAGGAAATGAGCATTAGCAAAAAGAGATGCACATAGAGTTTAAATAAATCTTGGGAGACCTTTCTTTTAAGATAGAGTATAGTTTTGAGATACAACATCACTGATATTCCTAGAAATCTTTTCTATTAGGTGTTTCTGGAAAGGATTTATGTTAGAAGAGACTCAAAAGAGCCTATGAAGCTCCAAAATTGATGTCTAGATTATTTTCTTGAAGGACAAGAGTTGTGTTTGTTTACTTTTAGACCAGAAATTTCCTGGAAATACTTCATGTATTTCATAAGACATGAAGCTGAAAATGACATCTTGTAAATACTAATATCCATTTTATTCAAGAATGTACTTCAGAAACTGAGCAACAAGAGGACAAAAAAGAAAAGGAGGTACTGCACAAGTTATTAAGCAGCTTTATAAACCGAAACAGTCCAACTCACTTTGAGGGAAACGGTGATTGCTGCATTACTCAGAGAAAATTGCTGAGTTCTTTTCTGCATTACAAAATCTCTACATTTCACTTTCTATATAGAAGAGAAAAGAAAATCCTGCAAGTCCTAAAACCCCAAATCCAAAGTGAAAAAATGTACCTTAGGTCACAGAATGTTTAGCTATTAGATGACCTACAAACATTTTTGTTTCATGAGTGAATGTTTAATCTAGCACAATACTGCTCCAAAGGAAACTGTTAATAGTAACATTTTGAAGCAGTTCTGTGCATGTCCCCACTGGACCTCTAAATGAAGTCTGCATGAGGACTGTAAAGGTAGTAACCCTGCAGCTACAGCTATAATTATCAGGATTTAATGGTGTTTATGAATGACTTGCTATGAGTCAAAGGATAATAATATGTCTTATTAAAAATTTATTCAAAGTTATTTTTATGAAACTTTACTCATTTGCATGTCATGAATGAGTGTTTTTTAAAACAAAACAATGGAACAATAAGGAACATTTAGTCTTCCAGAGAAATCTTAGCACAGGGTCATTATATAATGACTCAGTAAAAACAAACAAACATATAATCTTTGTAATACAGCAATTAAAAATGCAAGCCTAAAAGTGAATGTGTTGAATAAAAAAACCCCTAAAAAATTAGCCTCCATAAAAAAGACCCTTTGTGCCACGTAAAAATAACTCTAAACTCCAGTTTGGTGAACATTTCCATCCATATTTAGATACTGACTGATTCACTAAGATAAATGACCAAGGATCTTCTTAGCAGCTAATGGCTAAACATGACCCACATGGAACTACAGCCAGATGGCACATGTGATTAGTGGAACATGGCTGTCAGATCAACCACAAACCTGAATAAGCTAATGCAGTTTAAGATTCATTAACTAATAATTTCAAGGAAGTAAACGTTTCAAGTGAAAGAAACACAAGGAATCTCTTTTTTTGACAAACTTAATAGCAATGTGCAATATTCAGCCATTACCCTGGTGCAACATACTCATAACTAAAAGGAACTGCAAGTTACTAAGTCATAGAAAAGAGAGCTGGAGAATCAAAGTTCTCTTCCAAAATGTTTCTCAGTCACCATTACTTATTTACACCAAAGAGAGCCACTTTACTCTGACATTTCTGTACTCTTTTTACTCCAAATTTTAGTTTTGAGCAGGATACTTACAATATTACCTGAACTCTAAAAATTATCTCTTCCAACCTGGTCTATTCTATTCTATTCTAAGGATTTTTTTTTTCTAGAACAAGTCTGTATGTTATATTATTTTAGCATATGGATGGATAAGAGAGAGTGTTATTTAAAGTCAGTACAAGATAACAAATATCAGGACTTCTAGATTCTGCATATATCTACCACTGATTTAATTTTAATTAATGATTCCATTTCTGAGGAATTTAATAGAAAAATGAAGCATGTTGATTATTCAAAAGTAATCAACATATGTCTTTGAGTTGTCTTCTATTTATGACCAACTTCCTAAAAAGTTGTTAATGAAACTCTGAGCCTTATGCAGCGCAATTAGTCAAAAGATCTGGTGTGTTTTCCTTTAATTGCACATCTTTGCTCACTGGTTCAATGCAACACATCAGAGACTTTACCTAGCTTAATATTTTGGATTTCATATTGGAACAAATACATTTAAGAATCGGCATTGCCTTAATCATAGAATCAATAAGGTTGGAAAAGACCTCGAAGATCATCAAGTCCAACCTGTTGCCCAAGACCTCATGCCTACTAAACCATGACACCAAGCGCCACATCCAATCCCCTCTTGAACACCTCCAGGGACGGTGACTCCAGGGCCCCAGAACTGGACACAGTAGTCAAGGTGTGGCCTAAAGTGCTGAGTACAGGGGCAGAATGACTTCCCTGCTCCTGCTGGCCACACTATTCCTGACGCAGGCTAGGATACCCTTGGCCTTCTTGGCCACCTGGGCACACTACTGGCTTATGTTCAGCTGGCTGTCAATCAGTATCCCCAGGTCCCTTTCTGTCTGGCTGCTCTTCAGCTGCTCCGACTCCAGCCTGCAGTGCTGCATGGGGTTGTTATGACCAAAGTGCAGCACCCGGCACTTGGACTTGTTGAATGCCATCATGTTGGATTCTGTCCAGCCTGTCAAGGTGTTGTCTCCAATCCCCTCATCCAGATCATCAATAATGATATTGAACAGGATGGGGCCCAGAACTGATCCCTGACACCAATAGTGACTGGCCTCCAGCTGGATGTGGCACCATTCACCACCACTGTCTGGGCTCGGCCCTCCAGCCAGTTCCTAACCTAGTGCAGAGCGCTGCTGTCCAGGCCATGGACTGACAGCTTGGCCAGAAGTTTGCTGTGGGGGGACAGCATCAAAGGCCTTGCATGAAGTCCAGATAGACTACATGACAACCTTCCCCACATCCACCAGGTGGGTAACCTGATCATAGAAGGAGGTCAGGTTGGAGAGGCAGGACCTTCCCTTCCTAAATATGTTGGCTAATAGGGAACAGTGATAGGGAACAGTGATAGGGAACACCAGATGATTAAGAGTTACAAGCTGAAAAGGAGGACCAGTGTGAACCTCATGAGGGTTTACTAAGACAAGTGCAAGGTCCTTTACTTCAGTCAGGGCAACCTCCAGTGTCAACAAGGCTAGGGAATAAAGGGATTGAGAGCAACCCTGTGGAGAAGGAATTGAGGGTGTTGGTGGAAGAAAATCTGGGCATGAGCTGGCAATGTGCAGTTGCAGCCCAGAAAGCCAACTGTAACTTGGACAGCATTAAAAGATGAGTGGCCAGCAGGCCTGAGGGAGGTGAATCTGCCCCTCTCCTCCACTCTGATGAGACCCCACCTGGAGTACTGTATCCAGTTCTGGAATTCTCAGCATAGGAAACTTGTGGACTTATTGGAGCAGGTCCAGAGGAGGCCACAAAAATGATCACAGGGCTGGAACATCACAGATATGGGGAAAGGCTGAGAGAGTTGCAGTTGTTCATCCTGGAGAAGAGAAGGCTCTGGGGAGATCTTATTTTGGCTTTTCAGTACTCAAAGGAGGCTGATAAGAAAGATTTAAGTCTGTAACAATAGGACAAGGGGTAATGGTTTTAAACTAAAAGCAAGTAGATTCAAACTAGATGTAAGGAAAATGTTTTTTTTTATGAAAACCTGGCTCCAGTTGCCCAGAAAGGTATTAGATGCCCCATCTCTGGAAACATTCAGGGTGAGGTTGGACAGGGTTCTGAGCAACCTGATCTAGTTGAAGATGTCCCTGCTTATTACAGGTGGGCTGAAATGTCAGGGTCCTTTCCAACCCAAAGCATTCTATAATTCTATATGGAGAAAGAGACAGCAGGTGCAGTGAGAGGAAGAGTAAAGGGAAAAGCAATGGACTGTTACTCAACAGTATGCCAATAGAAGTAAGAACACTATTTTTTGTTTGATGAATACTGAAGTGTTTATGATTAAAAGATAGTTTGGAAAACAGTGTTACCAGAAAGCACATCTCTAGAAGGACACAAATATGCTCACATAAAAAATAGTTTCATTAACAACGAATAATTTGAGATTCTTTTAAAACTCATCACTCAGTTTTGATCCTTTGCAAAGCCTCAAAGAGATGTTTTCATAAAGGTTAATTAATTAAAGTACTCAGAGATGATTATTTGAGAGCTGTAAGGTAAGTTCAAAGTACTGGTACAATAGGTTAATATTTTGGTCTCAGGGCACAGCCATGTTTGACATGTTACATTCTGAGACAAACAGTTTCAAAGCTCAGGGCCTTATCCCACTTCTACTGAAGTAAATGGGAATCTTCCTGTGGATGTTAAAGACATTTGAATCTGGCTCTGAGGATACAGCTGTATGAAATAAAGCTATCTCCTACTTCTATTAGCATGTGCCTGCGGCTCAAGACAGCTAATCTGTCTTGCTTCTCAGGCAAGCTAATTAGGTCAGCAGATATACACATTGGGATCCAGCCTGGGAATCTTCAGACTAATGTCACTGCTCTGTACAGAACTAACAAGAGAGCACATGGGGAATTTGGTAAAAACAACTGAGTTCAAAAGTGGCAAGTACCTACTGGTTCCCACAGATACCATGGAAATTCACAGGCATTCAGCATCACTGGCACAGATCACCATTATTGTGTTCCATTCTAGAGACAGACCACTTCATCCAGATGGCACTTGCCTCTACTAGTAATACTTCCATCATGTTACAGTCAGACTTCTGACTCTGTGTAAGCACCTTGAAAACACCTTGATCCCAGTTTGACCCACTGCTCATTTATCTGACATGAGATGTGATTCATAGTCAAGAAAATACCAAATGTCTGAGACCAACCTACCATCATTTCCTTCCATCACACTAAACCAGCTGCGGTTAGAAGAAACAACCATGATGTTTTCCTCATAGCACAGAACAGAATGAGGACTCGGTGGCTTGCTCTGTAAAGCCCACAAGACTCTAGAAATTTCTTCTTATAATCCAAAACAGCCCACATTTGGGCCTCTCCAACAAAAGACATCTGCTTGATTAGGGGGACTGAGATGCAAAGGGATGAAGAGCGATGGGTTAGTTCCTTTGGAACTGACTTAATTTCTGCTAAGGTTTAATCTAATTTAAT
Source organism: Dryobates pubescens (assembly GCF_014839835.1). Lineage (NCBI taxonomy): Eukaryota > Metazoa > Chordata > Aves > Piciformes > Picidae > Dryobates > Dryobates pubescens. Next base: position 15,782,177 of record NC_071630.1, on the reverse strand, counting down.
TGACCATTTAATTAAAGGTGCTATGCTTTTAGAGACTTGGACAGACACCTTTAATATTTTCTATTTAAGCAAATAAATAAGAAGCTCAGAGCTGGATTTGGAGTCAGAACTCAAAATTCAGGATTGTTTGGAATTCAGGAATATTTCACATATCGCAAACCCATAATTGTATAGTATAACTAGTGTAACATTTTTCTCATAACTACTGCAATAAGAATTATACACTAAGTAAAACCATAAGGCTGAACATTGAACAATGAAAAAGCAGGTCTTATTCACTGTGGCAAGGGTTGTTTTACCTGGTGCAGAACATAGAAATCCATGTACAGAGTCAGATTCTGGAACAGATTTTCCATGAAGTTTAGGGACCTGGAGTTCTCGATCCATTTCCTCCTCTAGAAATCCTGGAAACAGGAGGCATTGGGATTCTGTTAAAATGAACAGAAAGGAATCATCTAAAAAAATGTTTCCAAAAGGAAGATTTAAAGCCTAATACACACTTTCTACTTTTTATCCTTTTCCCTCAGTTAAGAAAAAAACAACAAAAAAACCACACACACACACAAAAAAAACCCCAACAAAACAAACAAACCATGAGAAGCTCTGATTTCTCAGGCTTCCAAGGCAAATTGGACCAGATAAGATAGAAAATGCAGAAAAAAAATCAGCAGTGTTTTCCCAGCTATTGTGTAGAACCATCTTGTCCATTAGTAAGAATACTAGAACTCTGCTTTGAGAATACAGACATGGAACCCTTCTTTTCCAGCAAAGTTATAGAATACATGTGATAGAGTGATAAAAAACCAGAATGCAGACAACTTGTCATCACACAGTCTTTTAAAATTAATATTATTGATAACCACACAATTATTGAAAAATGTTTATACATTGAAGTTTTCCTAAATAAGAACAGCTATGTTATTTTAATTTAGGCAAGCAGTTGTTCGAAGGGAGATAATTTCTCTGTAACAGTTATGAGGAAACATTTATTTCCATTTTTTCCACATTTAAGTTTGTCCTCCTAATAATTATTTGTTCATTCCTTGTCTCTTTCGCTAAACGATGTTGAAACTAAAAGAATAAATGTTTCCCTTACTTATATTTATTCTTCTTTCCTACCTCTTTTCAGTAGAGGAGAGGAAAAGAGATGCGGAAGTCCAGAGGAACACAGACAGCACCACACTAATTTATATTTTTGTAGAACAGAGGTTTCTCTTGCAATTTATATTCCTTGGTTTTACCTGAGGCCAGTCACAGCCAAAGGAAGCTGTAATCAGATATAAAGGCCACAAATGTGTCATCTCATCCACCTCCAAAGCTTCTGTGTGTAAAACTACAAAACCAAACGCACAATACTAGTAAAGACTGGTGTCCTTCCCACCAGTATGCAGAGTGTGATACTTTCCTTCCCTCTGTCTTCACAGCAAAGCCAGTTGCACACCCTGAGGGGTCTCCATACAAAATTCTGATTTTAGATGAAGAGAAAAGCAAGCTTACTTCTAGCCATGATATGTGATTAAAGCAAATCCAACCCAAATCAATTTTTAAAGTCTTTTCAGCAGTAATGAAATTCCTGGGAATATAAGAAGAAAAGGAGTTACCACTGAGTCCTGTTCTTCAAGTCCAAAGATGTGAGGGGTTTTTTTCCCCTAAAACTCTAATACATTTTAAAAGTCTAACAAACTGAATGTCTAGGAAACAACTGGCAATTGAGACACAGGAATATAAAATGATTTGAAAGTGAAAATTTGGGGTTTAAAAAAAAATATCTACATTTTAATGATTTTTTAAAACTATATTCTGTTTGGAAGTTAACTCTAAAAAATACCATCAAAAGGTAGAATATGAATCATTCTGATGCATGCATGAGTGGGAAGTTCTCAGAAATCCATTAAGATCAGAGTTTACTACCTGCTCACTACCACACATCCCTGGGGGGGATGGAAATTTGGGAGAAAGGACAGCAGTGAAAGGATTCATTCACATGGAGGACATTCTGGGTTTAAATTCCAACAGAGGGGAAAAGTTTTACGCTTTTAATGTAGACACAACAACACTTTTTTGGTCTCTTTTCTTTCATGTATCCACTTCTACTTCCTTTCACTCCCATATGCTTATTTCTCTTTGAAGTTTCCATGACTTCTAACAACAAATGGAAAATATTTTTCCTGTAGGGTTTCCAAAAGAACACATTGACACAACTGTATGGGCAAGGCAATGCAAATGCACACACACTGCATACATTGTGTTTTCTCCTCCTCAGTACTTTCTAAGTATCTTGCAAACCATAGATGTGAAACAGAAGAAAGAAAATACAGGATATTTGTAACATATTAGCAACTTACATTTAATAATACTTGAAGTATACATCAAATTTAAATTATCTCTTATATCTGTCAGAAAAGAAAGACTACCTAGATGGTTTATGGGCACAACATCTCCAGGGATTGCCCTTAAGTAATGAATTTTCCATTTGGATCTCTGATTTAGCTGAAAGATGTGCAAAATCACATGCAAGCAGGCAGGCACAAATGGAGAGTTCCCTCTTAACTATGCTTCTGAGCACCTTCTCTTTCATTGTTTATTTCAGCAAATGTATTGAAATACACTGTGCTGAAGAAATAGACATCTAGTCCTGATGTTTTTCTGCTTCAGATAAAATTTCTTAATTTTCTTAAACTGGTAGTTTAGCCAGAGAGATCTGACCCTTTTTGAAGATTTTACAAGAGATCTATGCTCCCGGGAAACTGACATTTGGATTGCATTCCAACCCATTCCATTTCTACACTGTTAATACTTATAACCATGGTACCAGGGTTAATAGTTTGGCTAATTTCTTCTATCAATTATTTCTGTGATTTTTTTTTTCCAAATATTTTTCTGAAATTTCACAAAATTTTCCTGAAATATTTTTGCTGCAGTTTCAATACACAAAGCTAGTATTTTGAATGTTAATTTGAAAATGATGGATAAAAAGTATATTTGAAATTTGCCTTAAATTGAAACAATTTCGTGGCTCACAAATGAAAAAAAAAAAGTCTCCTATTTTTAGATTTCAGACATTAGTTTGTCAGAAAAATAATTTAGATTCAGTGTTCCTTTTTAATGCTTTTAATTTCAGCTGTTGGTTTGTTCTGCATTTCTTGTTTGTCAACTCCAGCAGCTCACTTCTCCATTTTGCATCAAATTTTTGTCATAAAATTCCATTTCTATCAGGTGATGGCCTATGTATTCTTTCACTAGATGAATCTATATTGTTTCTGGTGCTTGATGTAGCCACTTAAGTCACACTTTAAACTAGCCTCTTCTCATGATGGAGGATTTGTCTGTCAGAAGTTCTACCTAACGCAATGCCAAAAGATTGAAGCTTAGCACTAATTTCCTGAAAAGATTCCCCCGGCCTTACAGAGAGTCAGGCATTGTTTTTTCTTTATCATGCTAGACATGTGCTAGCTGATGGCTTTACTGTTTTGTCAGCAATTACCCATTTCATCTCATCCTCATGAAGCCTTCCCTCCCCCACTCCAATCCTGATGTAAATAAAGGACATCACATAATAGATGTTGATTCTGTCCTTAATGTTGAGCTGAAATTCAAGATCTGTTGCTCCCACTATGCTTGCAACCAGGCAGCTCACCAGCAGTGCTGCAGGGATCCATGGAGATATAAGCAAGGGAGAAAGGTGAGTCCTTTTGCAGAGCTTGTCAAGCAGAGAAGTTTTCACACAAGTTTTGCAGCTTCTACCAAACACTATCTTGCCTGATGACACATAGATCTTCTGGACTAGATCTCCTGGACTAGATCTCAGGCATAGCACAAGATTTGGTGGACTGGAGTTGATAAAATAATGAAAAGAGGAGGCTCATTCTACACTTTGTGTAGCCCACATCCAAGAAAGAGAGAGAAATTATCTTGAGCTAAAAATGCTCCAGTTGTATCAGTAACTATGACATTTTTTTTTGCTAATGGAAACCAAGCAACTTGCAGGGGTCAGAACCACTTCACACTCATTCATAGGCAGGTGCCATGGACCTATTGTCAATCTGACAGAGCCATCTATCCATGAATAGATAGCCATACTCTACCTGTCTCCATACCTCTCTGTGTTATCTCTATTCTATGTGGTGCCGGTTCATGAAAAAACTGTACTGTACTGCACGCTAAGGTTTTGCTTTAAGGTTGTCTCTGCCTCTCTGATTTTGAGTGCTAAAGTGGGTTTGCTTTAAGGTTGCTCCCCTTATGTTTTTTTACACTAGATTTGCCACTATTTTGGCCACCTTGTGTCAAAAGAATCCAAACCAAAATTAGCCATCTTAGTTTGACGCAAATCAGAATTTTAGTTCTGTCACTCATCTTTGTCTAGAAGCTTTACTTCCTCTTTGGCTTTGTTTACTGTGGCATTAACTTGTCTATAAAATAGGAATAATTGTTCCTTCCTTGATGAACTGATCTACAGTACATGAATCAATGGGGTACATAAGAGTTATGCATTTTTAATAATGAGGGGAGAGACTTGCAAACACTTCAAACTTCTTAAGAGTTAATGCATCAGTAATAATATTAACTGTTCTGACCTAAAACTGAAAACAGGTATGGTGTGAATATTTTCAATGCATTATTTCTGAAGTTTGATACGTGGTGTCACAAGGCAGTAGATGTTTCATGTGTGCAACTGAGGAAAATACTCTGAAACATTAGAAAAGTAACCCAAAGAAAAACACAACACACTCTAAAGGAAAAGTTCCTATTAGATGATTTTTTTTTTTGCAATGCAGATTATGGGTCAACTCATAGTTAATTACATTTCTATGAGGGTACATTTCCTCAGCACTACAGGAAGAACAACTTAAAGACTCTATTCACGAAAATGTAAGATTATATCTGAACAATACAGGTATTTTTAAAGCAATAAAATATTAAGCAGATGCCAGTGTTTGCTCAGATACATAAATGACCTGATACGGAAGACAGGCAGGCAATAGCTTTGAGCTGTGCATGTTTACAATAAAATGTGAAGTCATATAAATCTCACTTGGATTGCATTACATTGCATTGAAGGAGCTACTGAAGTTCACCTCTTTTCTCCAGAAACTCAAGGTGGAATTAATGCAGGCTGATTTATTAATTTGACTTCAAATTATGGAAAACTCCATTTTTGAGAGGTCTATGGTTTAAAGAAAAGCATATGCTAATCTCACAAATTTTCTGAGTATGTACAGAATAACAAGTGTAGCTTCCTCCTAGAGCTTCTAAATGACTTAAAAACTTCATGTCTTTGTTCAGAACCTCAGAGCAGAATGGCCTCCTCATACCATTCTTCTGTGGGCTAAGACAGCCACCAGGAAAAAAAAGGAAATGTGCTCTGATAAACAGAAAAGAACTGTTCAGACTGTTCAGTGCAAGCTGTTCATGAGCACAATGCCAAGGTATAACACTGACATATGTGTTTAAGGACAGCAGCATGACTTTTGTTGTTGTTGTTTGTTTTTTGTTTTGTTTTGTTTTGTTTTCCCTGGGTGGTCTCTAAAATTGCTTTTCCCAGAATATTTTTTGCCTGTTTCAAAATGAACAGGTTTCTTTCTTTTTGATGGCTGCACTAATAACCCCCTAAGGATTTCCTCATTGCTATAATTTGTGAATGAAGTAACACAAGATCTCTTTGGATTGATATATCTGATAACGGAAAAGGTCTGCTGAGGAAGCTATGACTCCTTATCAGGTAATGTGAAGTGGAAATTACTTTTAACAACTGTTTAATTCTGCACTTAGGTATTACTCAGGCTTTCTAAGCACATGGGTTAGTAGCAGTTCCAGTGCTCCAGAGCTTTTGTCATTAGTAACATCCCACCTACATGATAGTTAATAATAACAGCTTGCTTAGAAGTAGAAGAATCAACTTAATTTGCATTGTTAGTATCTGTGCATGACTTATTTCTCCACAAGACTCTAGAATGGTGCACACAACCTGTTTTCTCCCTGCTTTCTCACTTCTTGTCTTTTTAAATGCTTGTTTTAGGATCAGGAGAAGAGACAGACATATCTTTAGCAAATACTAGTAATGTAATTGCAGTGCTGCTACAGTCCTCAGTAGTGAAATACAGCAGTCAGAAGGAGCTGTACATCCATTAGTCAATAAAGTATTTTCACACAATTTACCCAATTTTAGCCCTATTTTTCTGTGATGAAGGTGTTGTGAGGTTTTCACCTTCATGCAAATCTGAGTGATTAATTTAGCATTCAGAGTTGAAATAAGAAGAGGAAATTCAGGCCAAAATCCAATCCAGCCTTCCAGCATCATCTCCTCCCTTTTTGCCTCAGACTCAGGCATTCAGTTCCATTATAATATAGTTCTAAAAACAAATAGTGATGTGAATGGTGAATTTGCAGGGCTGCATCTTCCCTACATCCCACTAAGTTGTCATCTTTATCCTGTAATCTGACTACTACCACATTCAGGTAGATGCTCTTGTTTGTAAACACAGAAGGTGACTCAAAAGGCTTTGCTGTGCAGCATAAAGAAAATTTCTTATGCCAACACACTGTATCTTCTTCTGTAGATTACCATAAATAATTATTGCAATACTGCACAGCAATGGAATATGCTCAAACCTAACTGAACACAAAATGAATATGCTTTTTATATTTCCACATGCATTACAGTTAAGCCTTCTGTTTTGTGACAGAAACCTAGAATTAAAGCACAAGAAACAATTAATGTTATAATTATGTGTTCCTAAACTTATATTCAAAAGCATTGGCAAATTATTGTCAGAATATTTGCATACAAGCTGAACAATTAAGTTGTCAGCTGATTTTTTTTATTTTTTTTTAAACTGGTTAATTTTTGTATTCCATTTTGTTATTAGAGCCAGCCAGAACTTTCAACACTACTTCATTGCTTAATTTAAAATAGCATCAGTGGAGATATATTAGCTAAAGGAAGAAGAGAAATACACTGATATTTTTAGTGTATTTCTCTTAACTCTCAGGGTACCTGACAGTTCCAGAAAATGAATTAATGGCATACATGGTAAAAGAATGGTAGACTTACTGTCAAGTGAGTGCTGCAGCAAAACCTTGATTCAGTTACACTGGAGATAGTATTTTGGTCGCACTCTTATCCTGTAGTTATTCCTTAGCACAGAAGAATAACAACTCTTGGCTTATTAGAAATAACATGAACAGTTTTGTTTTTTAAATATGAGAAAACATTTGACCTAATAGGGTAAATAGTTCAGTTCTTGTAAATAGAGGGCGAATGTCCCAGTGTTAGGAAAAAAATTAATAGCAGAGCTCATTTCACAAGAAGAACTCTCTGAAAACAGTATCCCAATTTCCTGCAGACACTGAGTGTCAAATTGAGATATGTCACACATGAAAATTCAAGCCCATTTCTCATTTAGTTTTACTTCTGCTCTGGCCCTGACATTAGCAGATTTGATGTCTGCAAGGAGGAAGAAAAAAAAATTTGTAATTCAATTTGTGGAATCCATTGACAAACACATCTCTCCTTTTTTTTGTTGTTGTTGTTGCTATTTTGTTTGGCTTTTTTTCCTTTAACTTTGAATTAAGCAATCAGATCTTTGAAAAAGCTATACTTAGGATTTTTTTTTCAATTTTATTTTTCTTTTAATTGACCCATTATTTTCCTTGCTTTCACTGCCAGAACCCCCTACTGCAAACAAGGATAAGCATGCTACCTGGACTTCACTTGATGAATAGTTTTAATTAAAATATTCTGTACCATAAGTATTTTAATGTTACAGACAAACCAAAGGTATGCAGCAATAAATTAAATTATACATTTAAATTAATCTATAAATATGCTGTAAAATTGACAGGATATTTTTAAGATAGGGAATGAGACATGGATTGCTAATTATGACAATTAAATACCATGAGTAAAAATAAATGACAATCAATATCCTAGAACCATTTGGTGAGAAGAAAAAAAGGGAGGAAATATAATATCATTTAGACATCTATAAAAGTGAAAAATTATTAGCAAGTTAGAATCCTGATTTTTCTATTGTAATAAAATGATAAGCAGTAGAACATTATACTTTTCATCACTGCTAGCCATAAATACTGTACATATACTGTACTGGCACAATCCATTATGGAATTCTTCTATTTAGGTCTATTATGTTCAGGCTAATAACATGCTTAATTTTTACTAATAAAATTTCCAGGGTTTCTGCTCACTCAAAGTCTAATCTGGAAGAAAGTGAAGTTATTGGAGGCTTTTTCTTTGTGTTTAATGATGATTGGATCAGTGCCTACCTTAAAAACCTACAACAGAACCAAAAACCAACAAACACCAAACCAAACCCAAACAACAGCAGCAACAAATAAATGGAAGTTGCAGCACAGCAATAGGTATGTGCACACAGCTGAGGCCTCAGCCCCATGAACTCTTTTTCTGAATGAACAAACACCTGGGGTTTCATCCTATTAGAGGGATATCTGGATTGATCTGGACCAAGTATTAGCTCATATGCCACAGGACACCTACCTGAAATTCTTTAAATTATTACTTCTTCACATCATAAGAACATTTAGGCCAGTCAAAAGACAGAGAGCTGTTTTGTCTTCAGTGCAGTATTAAGGGGTAGTAAATGTGTAAATTGGGTGGAAACCCATAAAATGACTGTCTCAAAATTGTTTGTTTTAATAGCATTAATGTCATGGCAAAGACAAGAATTTACAGGCCATCTTCCTCTCAACCATTTATCAAAAATGGGAAGGCAAAAGAAAAGTGAAGATAGGAGTTTTTCTTGATCATGGGGATTTGGGCTAACATTCATTATTGTATTCATATTAAAAGCCTACTTTATGTCTTTCAATCACATATTTTCCTTCTAATTAAGGCATATTCATTTTTTTGCTAATTAGGTATTCTTTGTTGCACAATGTTTGCTCTAATCTTTTGGAATCTCTCTCAATATCCAGTCATCGCCTTCATTACTGGCTCCCCTAGAATCCAACCAAAGCATGTTATTTTTTCTGCTAATTATATCCTCATTTACAGATTGTTGCCTTCTCTGATTGGCTCTTTAAACCAGTTGCTATGACTTCATTAGCAATGTCTTCTGACCCTGTTATTTCTTGTGACAGGGTTTGCTACACTTGTCCTGTAGCACTGCATCCCAGGGTCACTCCTCTCCCAGGATGGAATAGTGTCAAACACGAAAGGTTTAGGGCAGAGAAAAATCACTGCTGAAGTTGCTAATTACCACATGCAGCAATGGTACAAATTAATGCTTCTAGCAGTTTTAAAAAAAAATAATAAAAATGCATGTTTTAAAGGTGTCATTAACAGGTTAGTTTCATTTATAAATGTGCCTGACAAATAAAAAAGAAGGAAAAAAAAAGTCATCATGTAGTGTGCTTATGATTTCACAATCTCTCTATCAAATAAATATTTTTAAATCATGTGGGATTTCTTATCAAGCTCTATGGCAATAAAATTGCAGTATAAAACATTCTCGAGCTAGATGAATTGAAAAGGCAAGTTTTAAAACAGATGTCACTGTTTCAAGTGAAATTTCAGGATCTTCCAGTGTATTGTGATTTGATTTCTAATCTGTCCTATAGTAATAGTGGTCTCTTTTAAAACTACAAGAACTAAATTTCCAGGCATTTTTTTCTTTCACAAATATTTTAAGTGATTCTACAGGAACAGCATATTAAGGGAAAATGAAAATATATGAAACTGCAGTGAAGTATTAATACCATGTTTATATTAAGCTAAAGAATGGTATGAGATAACAGTTTTCATGGGGTGCAAACTGCACATTGTGCGAATTGTGTTCCCCACTTTTAGTCTCCTGCAAATCTGAATAATCCATTACCAGAACCAGAGATTCAAGCATGTAGCAGAGTTTAACACAAGTTAGTTAATATGAAAAACGCTGTATCTAGTTGTTTGCAAAATTACTTTTGTTGATTAAAAGGCTCTTCAGAACTTCCGGCTTGTGAAAGGGTTTTAAATTGTCTAATGCTGATTGTGATTGCTATGCAGAAAAAAGGCAATGCGAAGCAAACCATTATATCACTGAATCTTTGTTAAGCAGGCCTTGAAAGTGCTTGACAGCATAATTAATCTTGTGATATGAACAAAGAAACCAACTCAATAGTATTGAAGATGCTTATTAAAAATACTAAATACCTTTTTCCACTTAAAACCCTTTTGAAATACTGTGGAAAGTGCCATTACCTTTTTTTTGTTGTTGTTTTTGCAGTATTTTAGTCTAAAATTGATACAAGGGACACATAGCATGAAGAAAAGAATAAACTGAATGACAATAAAAATTAGTTTGAAAAATAATGCTCCCTGATTTGGGGTGTCAGCTAAGCGACCTCCGAGCATTACAAAAGACTCCTGCACATATGTGCACACATAACCATAGTGTCCATTGCTGTCAGCCTCAGAAGTTATTTAAAATAATGACTGGTTGTCAGTCATATTGCATTTTCAAAGTAAATCTTAATGAAATCATTTCTATTTACGTGGATAACATCCATTTTAATTGTTTCTGCCTTATATGGTGACTATATTGCATGATGCCATGCCAGGGATAAAATAATGCACCTAAGATTCCCTGATACAGTGGGATGCATATGTGGTGTAAGCTAAATATACTGAGAACCTCTAGAAAGATGTGGGTACTTTGCTGTGACAGTGTTTGGAAGCAACTGTACCCACAGCTTGTAATGTACATTTTTGCAGCATGCAGAGGCAGAATGAACAAAGCTTTGCAAAGGCAAGCTACTGACTTTCAGCAGAATGCAGATTGGGGGAAAAAAAAAAAAAAAAAGACAATCATGCAACCTAATGTTTAGAAAAAGCACCACAGTTTTGATGCTCCTCAATTTAGTAAGAACTTGATACTGCAGTTAATGTTAACATTATCTATTTAAGGCAAATTTATCTGTTTAATTCTGGAAAGCATAATTATTCAGCTAGGACTTGATTCTGTAATACAGAGTTAAAACTTAAAAAAAAGAAAAACAAAAACCCACCACCAAACGACAAAAAAACCCCAAAACCAACCAAACACACACACAAAAACCTGAGCAGGCACTGTGCCAGATATACACTAGTAAACCTGATCCTTTTTGAGACAGAAGGTCAAAGTGAAATGACTGGCGCTACAGGCTGGCTGACTGGAGTTTGCTCCTTGCATATACCATGAGCTGGCTAAGGAGTCAGTATCACAGTTTTATAGGAGGTGGCAACTCTGGTTTTGGTCTCCATGACCTCTTGAACCCATGAAACACATTGTTCTTGTTTTCTGTTAAGGTCAACTGTTCTGTATACCCAGATAAAAGACTGCAGAGTGTGACAGAAGGAATATAATGAGATAACCAAAGTAGCAGCTCTCAACAGCCTTTCAAGTATACAATTTTAAGAACTGTATGTTGGCTATGCCTGCTCTTTACCCTGCCAATCTAAGGTTTTCTTTCCTGACTCTTGAGCACTGAAAGAGCTTTCTCCAAGCTACTACATTTCATTGTGGCATGAGAAGAACCATACTGCACAGCTTGGTGTTATGCAGAAGCCTCCACGCAGAGACAAATACTCAGCACTAACAGAGAGTGTGATCTTTGGAGAGGACTCTGTCTTATGTTATATTGAAATTACATGTAGCACAGTACAGCTTTGCTTTTGATCAAGGGGTGCAGATGTTAAACACAATCTCCCTGCCTTGGTAGTCAGCAATCAGCAAAGCTTAGTATATCAAGCAGGCACATGTTGAATCACAGCCTTCTTTTAAATGTGCCAGATGTTTGCAGTGGCAGCCCTCCATGAAAATGCAAAACTTATTGATTAAAAAAAATATAGGTTATAGGGAAGCACACCCTACTTTGCCTTACCTCCAAGTTGTGTAATGCTTTCTAAAGACCTTAAAAGCATGATGTGCCTCATTTTAATAACAGTGAATCAACTCTAGGGTTGATTGTCCTTGCTCAGGCAAGGCTTCCTGTGACATATGGCAATCTTGCCTGAGCACAGACAGTGTAGGAGGCTCTGATGGCAATTACTACTGCAATTAGCAAACCACACTACCATATTCATGTTTTACTTTATAGTTCCAAATCTAAACACTGGACCTTTTCTTGAATCCTCTATGTACAGAACTCCCATTAATTAAAACTAAACAGCAAGAAAAATATTTTAAAAAATAATAATAAATCAGTGGTAGAATATGACTCATGTTATTTAATTAATGGGTAATTCCTCGCACCAATATGCTAAGAAGGCTTGAACTTAACCTTTAGGATTAAAAAAATATTCACCATGTGAGAAAACTTGCTTTTTCCTAATCACATTTCTCCTGAACAGATTTTAAAAACACACGTAAAATCTGTTGGCAAACTGTTGAAGTACATACAATCCCTAGGACTGGAAGTAAGCTCCCATTGCTATCTATACCAACTTAAATAATGGCATGAGCAAAAGATGCCTAGTGGTACAGACATCAGTGCTGGAATATACAAAACGCTATTTTCCCTGCAGTTGCTTCAGGTGATGACTACAACAGCCCACCAGCTATACCTTTCTCCTCTAGCTGTCTTTCCTCAGTGATTCATTTGAAAATTACCACACAGGTATCATTTGTTGAGCAATGTTAAGTGTAGAAGCACATGGAGACAAAGTCTGTATTTCATAATAACTCAGTAATATGGATTTTGGCCTTAAGGGTACATTCATTCAAACAAGAGAATAGCAGTAAGAAAGCCCATGAGCAAAATCTTGCAACCTCACAAAAGGAGATGTTCATTCAGGGGTGAACACTTTATTTCAAGTTTAATAAATTTCATTTTCAAGGAATTGCCAACCCACACAAATTTGTCACTAATCTTCAAACCGGAGATTTTTTTTTTCTGCTCACAATGCTCCAGGAGAAGGCACTCAGCTCCCCACTATCAGTTAAAGTGGTTTGCTTTCAGCTACTGCAGTTTTTCCTCAATTTAGATAGTTAATACTACTACTAGTTAACTTCCCTGTTCTTTCTGGACACTGTAAAAGATGTTGCATCTATATTGTCCTAATGTTCTAAAGCACAAAATTCCTCAGCAGGCTATATTGTTTATCCTTAGAGGTTGCAGCATCACAAATACTGGAAGGATCATTAGGAAGCCTTAGGACAGCCTAGGAATCCTTACATGCCATCTGAAAGACTCTGTCTGGGGAACTCTATGTCCAAAATAGAGGATAGAGGGATTGTGATAGGATATTCCTAAAACTGAGCCTAGACACTCAGCCTTATCCCACAGGCTTTAAGGTTTATTCATAAAGCAAGGCACAGCATTAGCTGCTCGGGGAATTGTGGTGGACACAGAGAACTGTCAAGCAATAGTCAAAGCAAATGTGCCCTCCAGCTTAGTAAGGAATAAAAACCAAAACACATCTTCTCTGCAGGGTCTGTGCAGCCCAAGCATCAGGAATTCCAGAGGGTGTGAAGATTTTCTGCCATTTCTCTTACCAGCACATCCAACAGAAGGCATGACTGAATGCTCATGGCTGCCTTCCTACCCCAGAGAATTTGCAAGATTTTGACTATACATGGATAAGCAGTTTTGCAGAGAGATTTCATACACCCAAGAGGAACATCTGACCTTGCTCACCTGCAGCTGGTAGGAATGAGGAGACACAGGACCTGTAGCAATGTGTTTCCAGACACTGAGAACAAAGCAAACTCCTTCAGGTCACAAGACATCCTTGCTCCCATCTTGTGGGTAAACCTTCCTGGTTGAAGACACATCATGCACTCTACAAAACAGGGAAGAAGTAGTCATTAATTTTCACCTTATAACCTGTTTTTTTATGTCAGCATCCCCAGGACGGGAGAATCATGGCAGGTAAACAGTCCGGCTGTGAACAGCAGTTATATCTGGCTATGTAGAGGAGCTGCTGGATCCTAGGCCTGGAAAAGCTGCCATAGGGACAAAAGACTTTGTTTCCAATTTTCCTTTGATCTGCCTGTTGAAGGGAAATATGCAGTACCTCTACTTTTGTAGATTTTACCCCTGCATTCTTTTTAATCATCTCTTGGACAAACAACCCAGAAGTAGGATTCTTCATCCAGCTATGAAGGGCAGAAAGGAACAAAGGCTTTCAATTTTGTCTATGTTTTTCTCACAAGATACAAGCAGATGCCACTGGAGCACCCTTTGTTTCTCAGGTATTTTGAAACAGAACAAGACCAGAACAGTCTATGTTTACATTCCTTGTCTTGAAGTACTTTGAACCAACTGATAGTTAAGACAGTCAATGGATGTATTAAATCTGTACAGACCTGAAGCATTCCAGATGCCCCATCCAGTCAGGGAGGCTGTCTTTATAACAAGCCACTGCCCAGCCTGAACTGGTCCCTATAAACAAAGAGGACCTTATGAGCATAGTATCATAGTATCTAGCTACACATTTTCACTACTGTATGATGACTCCAGTAAACTGGACTCTCTATGTACTCTGACTACTTTTTGACTAATAAGTGCTGGGTTGTACATTGGTGGTTGTGCTGTTCATTTATTTATTTAATCTTCAAAATGGGGCAGGCGGTTCTTGGAATGCAATAAAATGCAGGATTACATTATGGTTAGCACTTTTACTGCAAGGCCAGGGCAGTTGGTTTATACCTGAGAATGAGAAGTTTTTAGATTTAGGTCAAGTATTTCTGTGCTTTACACCATCTTTCTTGAAGTCTTTAGCTTCATCACTCACTTTCTCTGTGAAACCTGATGCGGCTGGCAAGAGGGACATCAGTGCCTCTCGGTACAAGCCAATGGCTTTGCATAAAACAAAGAACACTTTTCAGTCTCAGTCCTCTTACATAGTGGCAATGAAGAAAGACAACCAGTGAGAGCAACTGCAGAATCAGGTCTCACATGATGATGGAAGAATAGAACTTACCACTAAATCTTCCTCTTGACATTTGGCAAGTATGCAGAGAAATACTGTACCTTAACCTATGCTTCATGGTTATCCTTCTTGGACCAAAAGCTGCAGCTGTAACACAATAAGCAGAGGAAGTTTGGATGAGAATGGCCAGATAGAATATAAATCCATGTAGTAGGACTGGGTCTTGCAATGGGAGCGCTTTTTCAGTACTGCTGTATTCCAGCCTGTATGAATAGAGCAGTATCTAGTGGGGTAATGCTGGTGAGAAACTGTTCACAGGAAGAAAGAATGGCAGCAAAGATGGGGGAAATTGTTTAAAAAACAAAGTCCAGAAGGCTAAAGAAAGAAACTGTATTTTATGGGTGGTTAAAACAGCAGAGCAGGTTTATGGCCATATTGCTGGATGACTGGAAAGATCAGGAATCCCAGTCATGGATGGGATCTTCTGAACACAAAAAAAGGATGGAAAATGGTATATAGAAAATACAGACATTAAGAACAGAAATATAAACATCAGTGGAACTTTGGTGGAGTGTTGTAAGCGAAACACAGGTAATGCAAGAAGGAAGAAATTAACTCTGAAGATGAAAGCTGAATGAAGTTAACTGCCCAACCTTCCTCTTCTTCCTAATCATTTTTGGATTCATCGCCTTATGTGACACAGAATAATTAGAGGTAATTATATCCCTATAGATTTCATTAAAACTATCGGTATGAGGAAAGACCTATACAGCAGCTCTACTGTACGTAGGAAAGGCAGATACAATGCTACCTTCCATTTAGTAGAAGAGAGATGGACAGTCAGCACATGTGCCATCCACTCACAGAATTGCGGTCTCTTGCTCAGTCATGTGGCTAACAGAGAAGGTAAAGGAGGCGTGCTTGGGAGATCAGACTTCATTTGTTCTGTTGGTCAGGAAAACATCATGATGTTCTGTTTAAATCTGAAGACTTTGAAATAA
This sequence comes from Dryobates pubescens, assembly GCF_014839835.1. NCBI lineage: Eukaryota > Metazoa > Chordata > Aves > Piciformes > Picidae > Dryobates > Dryobates pubescens. Next base: position 15,766,304 of record NC_071630.1, on the reverse strand, counting down.
ATTACAAGTTGAGAGCTCTGCCTCATGTGCAAACAATAACGAGGTAGAGCTTTATGCCCAATAGAATTCTAACTATTACAAGAATATGCTTTTAGTTTACTATTGTAGTCAAGGGATTATTGAAAGGAACTTACTATTGACTAGGATGAGAGTGAGAGAACATAGTCTCAAAGATCTTTATGCTTTCGAAGTTTGACAGAGTACAAACTTACTAGTTTCCATGAAAGTTCAGTGTCACAATTTTAGAATTCATTATCATAGTGTGACACCTTACTTCAAAATTAACTAAGTGATAAACTGTTTGCACAACCTGAAAGAAAAAGGTGAAATTCCTCAAAATTCTTAACTTTCACTCTACAAAATAAACAAAGACTCACCAATATATAAAAATTACTCATAAAAACTAATCTAAGCAATCTTTAAGAAGCAGTCTTAGAGGTTTTTTTCCAACCTTAACAATTCCATGATTCTATGATATAAGAATAAGCTAATCTAAAAAGCCTGTGATTAACAGTGCAAAAACACATGCAAAGATAGCAGACACATTTTTGCTACTCAAAATACAGCATATGTCATTTCCAGTGACAATGTGTGTAGAATTTGCATATTATCAGTAAAAGCAATGAGATTTTTCAAGATCACTACTATATATAGAGTTATATTTACATTGGAATATATTTAATACACTGTTCTAACAATATCTTTAATTTTTCACTAAAAGATCTGCTAGCACATTTTGTCTGCAGCCAGATAACCACAGGTCAAATGCGGTCTCAAATCAAGTTGAGAAATTCTCAAGTCCTGTCTCTTGATATTTAGTAACATAGTCAATAAAAAAGACAAACAACCCTGCAGAGGGGCAAGAAACTCACACTTAACTGTGATTGCTATCTCATGCATAGAATACTGTGTTCTGACTTACTATAAGTAAAATGAACAGTATGGAATACGCATTGCAGATGGATGGCTTGCTGAGCAAAGCTTCTTGGCATTCACATACATAGGTAGGAGCCATTCACCACGGTTCAGATATGAAAGAGGAAATTAAGGGAAAATATTATTTTTTTTCCACATCCATACTGCAAATTCAGGCATCATCTAGCTTTTCTGGGCAGCTCAGTTTTTAATAATGCAAAGTAGTGAGGCATATACTGCTTATAAATTTAGAGGATAGTTATCCTAAGTCATAGATATTTTAAAAGGAAGGGGTCATCAGAAATCAGCATTACAACACAGAGAACCCCCACTTGAAGCTCTAGCTGGTTGGTGAACAATTCAATAGAAAACATGAGGTTTACATCAGAGCTACTCATAGATCTCAGCTGTTAATAGAAAAGATTATCTTCCCAGGTAACTGTTTGTACTCTCTCATTTGAAATACATCTCCACTGGTAGAGCAACAGATTGAGTTTGATGGATATTCTTGTTGCATTCTGAGGTGTGAAGAAAAGGCCTGAACTGTGCATATGCTATAGAAGACAGTTTTCGCTATTACTTCTGGTGGCTCATTGTAGCTGTTACTGCTTTGTTCATAACCTTTGAACTTCATGATGTCTCTTGAAAATACAGTCTTTATTTCACTAGTTGCCTTCAATTAAAGTGGCATTTCTGTTCTGGAGTATAATCTGTAAAATGACATTTGACTCAGTTTTCCTGCAACTTCCAGTCGAGTGTGTTCATTTCACATATGTAAATATGCATGCCAGCTATGTAAGGCACAACCTGATACTCAAAACTGGCTCTTCACTATATTCTGTCTCTGTTCCTATGCCCTTAATAAAATTCCTGGGTCATTTCAGTGTAACTGCTTATACATAGCTGTGTGGAAGATGTAAAGAATGGATATAATCCATCTTATCCTACCGTAGTTGTTTTCCATCTACACTTAAACAGGGATATAAACTAGCTCTAAAAAAAAAGAAGTATAAAATGAGTAGTTAGTTATGCATGAACACATACATCTAGAGGAAGAGTCTGATAAAACAGTGTTTTGTATGACAAGTTTTAAGAAGTTAAATTTCACTTTAAAGTCAGGAAGAATGGAACGGAATGGAACAGAACAGAATTAACCAGGTTGGAAAACACCTTTGAGATCATCAAGTCCAACCTATCACCCAACATTATCTTAGCACCTAAACCATGGCACCAAGCACTCTTTCTTCCTAACATCCAGCCTAAACCTCCCCTGGTGCAGCTTGAGACTGTGTCCTCTTGTTCTGGTGCTGGTTGTCTGGGAGAAGAGATCAACCCCCACCTGGCTACAACCTCCCTTCAGGTAGTTGTAGACCACAATAAGGTCTCCTCTGAGCCTTTTCTTCTCCAGGCTAAGCAACCCCAGCTCCCTCAGCCTCTCCTCATAGGGCTTGTGCTCGAGGCCTCTCACCAGTCTCATTGCCCTTCTCTGGACACATTCCAGCAACTCAACATCTTTCCTAAACTGAGGGGCCCAGAACTGGACACAGTACTCAAGGTGTGGCCTAATCAGTGCTGAGTACAGGGGCAGAATGACTTCCCTGCTCCTGCTGGCCACACTATTCCTGATACAGGCCAGGATGCCATTTGCCTTCTTGGCCACCTGGGCACATCCTGTAGTTCATGAGAAGGCTGTCCATGAGTGGAAGATGGGATTTTTTTTTTTTTTTGTTAGTTTTTTGTTTTAAATGTGACTAGTATAAATAGTTAAAAACCAGCAATACTCCCTTATACTGCAGAAAGGAATGACTGCCAGCATCCTTTGGTGTAAGGGATCTGAAAGCAACTTAAAGTGAAGAGGCTGAACAAACAAAAACTTCATGCAGTCACACGTGTACCAAAGGCAGATTTGATCTTAAGTCCTCTAGAACACCTTTTTATTTTGATTTTGAATTTTTTCCTGAGCAAATAGCATTTATGAAAAAAAAATTTGCGTGTGACCAGGACTGGTAGTTTTCCTCATATTAATCACTTGTCAAGAGATCATCCCACTTGAATGGTGTGATAAGTACATCTCAGAATGAACAAAATCCAGTAGGAGTTGGAAAGGACAGCTTGTACATTTCTGATGTGCTTTCCAACACAAGCATAGAGAGTCTTTACAGAACTGTTCAAGACAGGCAGCATTAGAATTCCTGAAAACCTAAACACACTGAATTTATTTTTTTAGACTAAACAGAGGTTTTTAAGAGCAGGTTTAAGGGTCTCATGATCTCGACAGAGCTGGAATAGTAAGACTAGTTTAACTTCCTATTCATAACCTCATAAAAGGCATTCTGTATTTATTCCATTGAAGAGGTATTCATGGCAGAAATAGTTAAAAAAATAATCATGTTTTGAACAAATGGGAGGCATAGTACATACAACAGATACCTACTACACTGTGATAGAGCTTTTTAATTTTTCTCAGATACATATAATTTAAGTTGAAAATACTTAAGGATGAGTTATTAATTTCTTACAGTATTTCTACAGTCCCATCACCACACAGTTTTTAAGAAAACTCATGAGATACATATTTGGTAAGTCTGCATCTAGTCTTGGTTATTTTGGCACACACGCACACCGTGTCAACTGATACTAAATGTCTATAGCCTCATAGATTGGTAATCTTCCCCTGATTTTTACATATGCATTTTTATATCTCCTCCCCTCCAATTTCCTTAAGAGGTGAGGAAGGAAAAAGCAGCTGCCTCAATATTGCTCAATGCATGTTGAGACAACAATAATTCAGCTAAGCAGAGATCTGTGTATTTACCATATGATGCTCTTCTGGATGTTCTTATACTGCTTTACTCATATAGCAATTAAAGGAGCATTGGATATGGCTTGGCACATGTTCGTCCTCACCAGTCTATGTTCTAATAGAGGTCAGCTGCAGCCAAGAATTCTATGCCCCTGTATGAAACAATAATATCAGTCCATATATGCTGCCTAAAACATTCTTACTCGCAGTCTGAACAGATGGCTGATTCACTGTGTATATAGACTCTTCATGGCCAACATTTTAAGCATAGTGACTTGCCACTAATAAGACACTGGCACCGCTTTAGAAGAACATGATGTTCTTTCATATTTCAAAACATTTCCACACTGAAAAATACCAGTAAACATTTTCTGAGATGTCCAAAGGAAAAAAACAAAAGAAGTATCAGCTGATCCAGAGGCTTCAGAAACAGCAGTATAGGATAGTTTTTTGCCACAATTCCCATGAGGATTTTAATGATATTGTTCTGTCTTTCAGTTGGAGATAGCATTTCCCATTAAACTCCTATTATAATATTGACAACCCAGGTGTTCAGTTTTATTGTTTTGCTTTGAGCCAGCAAAGGATTCCTATTTATATTCTGAACTAATGTTTCAAGAAGCTATGACTAACTAGATTGATGCCGTTGTGGCTATGCAACGAACCTCTGGAACTTCACTTTGGAATGTAATACTAACCCAAACCCGTGCTTGTCAGTATTTTTCTTAGCTGATTTAAGAACAAAGATTTTTTTAAAATATCAGCTCCTATTTTTTTGCCATGCTAGACAATGTTTTAGAGCAGGATTCATCTGCCCAAATATAGATGAAGCTATCTGCACCTGAGCTACTTGTGAGGGCTCCCTTTACAGTCAGTGGAGAGAAACAGGCACTTTTAGAGTGCAATTGATCTTCTCTTAAGATTGACAGCTACACTGTAGACATCTAAAGTTGGATGAGATTAATAGTGTCCCCAACATTTGTTAAATTATGCAAGATTCTATATAAATAGAAGACAAAGTCTCTTCCCTAAAGAGCTTTCATCTTCAGTCAATACATTTCCAGAACTGAGCATCTAAATTGCCTGTCTTTGTCAAGTGCCTCCCTTTGATGTTATTCCATAAGGTGCTCTCTGGTTTTCCTGGACAACCCATAGCACTCACTTGAGAAAGCAGTACATTCAGGACAGCAAACAGGAGAATTGCCAAAAGAATCGAAGAGCTGTTTTTCCAGAACTGTAATAGGCAACTTCTTGAAAAGTTTTTATTTATTTTTTTAGAAGTGAGTTGTATTTTGTCAGTTTTTACTGACAAGTTGGAAAGGCAAGTACTTCAAAGTAGAGTGGAGAATAGTGTTTGCCTTCAAGAGCCTACTCTTCCCACATATGCTGATTCCTCTGGGAGACAGCAGAGTGAATTAGTCGGTTTCACTATTCTGTGACATGCATGCACATACAGAAGCACAGAGATATGAGGGAACTGGGAGCATCATTTGTACCATTTTCCAAGCCTTGGACTGAGCACTGAAGAGGTATGAATCCACGGGCAGTATAGGCCTGCTATGAAACAGCTATATATTATCACTCTTACTTTTGTAAACAAAATTAACAACTCAAGGGCAGGGCACAACATGACTTTTCTAAGGCAACTGGCTTATTTTATATTTTATGATTAAATATATGAATTATAGGTTTCATGAATAATGAAATATTTATATTTTTATGATGAAACAGAGGACAAGAACAGTGGAACACAGATAAAACATTGGAAAACTACGGGGTTGGGCACCTTGCTTTACTGTAACAAAATGAAAAGCAAGCTCTGTGTATTTCTAACAATCAAACAAGCACAACTCAGTTTCTAAGACAAAACCTTATTTTATGCTTTGCTACAAAAAGGCTTAGGATGCTAGAGTGAAGTGAAAACTAAACTCAAGTACTGCTCTACACTATTCAACTATCGACATGCAAGATATCTATCTTAGATTTTAGCTAAAGAAAACCTAAAATACAACCATCAATGTCCATGTTTCCATGGAATGTATGAATGACTGTAGGAACTGTTATAATTAAGAATACTAACAATTGAGATATACGACTCATAATATTTTTACATAAGGGTTAGAGAAGGAAAGGTTTCAAAATTCAGTTAAAAAAAAACCCAAACCCAAAACTGAAACTTTGCCTGCCTCATCTGAAGTGATCAAGTGGATTGAAATTCTTTGGCCTAGAGAAAATTCAAAACAGTATGCAATTGCTCTGATAAGATTTCTGACACACCAATTCCATTACAGAAGGAGATGACATTCAAACCAACACCAGACTGAAGCTATCCTTTTACAAACCAATACATGGATTTACAAGAGCCACAGGTGGTTTTTTTCCCTCTTGTAGTGCTCTCATGCTCACTTCAAGAAACTTTAGCACAAATTACTTCAGATTTTTTTTTTTTTTTATAAAAATGTTGTGAATTCCAAAACTTTAAATTTTGTTTTCTGTAACTTGCTCTGCTCAACTGGTACATAAAGGCCCCATTAACATGTTGCCAGTAACACTGGTGAAAGACATCTTTCATAAAAAGCTTTCTTTCTGATCGACTTCTCAACCAAACTGGCAATATTCAAATGAGTTATGTACAGCAGATTGAAGACTAACTTTTGGGGGAAATAAATATTGAAACAAATTGCACATAGAGTAATAACTTTGTCCATTAGTACATCAGGTTTGTCAAAGCAATACAGGACACATTTAATTTGATGAGCTGGGTGCCAGAAAAAGTCAAAAATAGATTATTCCACAGAATGTGAGATATCATAACTAAAATACTCAATCTGATAGTTAAAGTATCCAGAACAGGATCATGAATTTATACTCATCAGGTAAACCAATTAAACCAAAGGCCTGGGATTTTTAAAAGAATTTTTCCTGTCTTTTTTATATTGTCACTGAATAACTAGTCTAAAGAAAACATTCTTGTTCAATACATAGAATCTCTTCAGTGCATATTTAACTATTCAAATTTAGCTAACATACTATTTTTGCTAAAATATAAAGCAAAACAAGATCTCAGTCACAGCCACAAAATCTTTTTTAATGTATTCCTTGTGCTACTTCTGAATATTAATAAAAATTAATAATTAATTTTGCCTTTGGCATTGCAAGATATACTAGTTTTAATTAGTGTACTGTACTCCTATACAATTAAAAAATAATTGATGTCCACACTTATTGGCGGTCCCTGTGATCTCTTTTCCTGTTGTTGTCAACAAATGCCTCAAAAAACAAGTTCAAGAATGTTTTGCTGTCCACTTGATTTACACACCAAAAGTAACAGACAAATCTTTTATGATGAAACAGAACAGTTTTCTGTTTAAATTATACACAAGTACATTAACTAGAAAGAGAAAATTAAAAGCTGATGGCTCAAAGAAATAATGGAAGGACTATCAAAATGTTTAGTCTCTCAACAAATTTGCCTGGAATGTATCAGTGGGTAACAGAGCATTTCAAGTTAAACGCAGTGGCCATCTTGTATTTGTTACGTCAATCCTATTGAACATTTAATGCTGATGTTCCCCTTGATCAGTTTCTGTTATTTAAATTTGACATACTGTGTTACTGTTTTCCTACATCATATTAATTGTACCATGAACTACTTCATTATATAACAGTAAAATCTCTCTTTCTCACTATGAAAGAATGAATCAAAGAATTAAAGTATAAATTCCCACAGGGAAAAAACCCTAACTTCCCTTCAATGTATTTGCATCAGGACTTTGAATAAATATAAGTTTTTCTTTATTACAGCCACTGAAACAAAGACATTGAATCCCAGATGTAAATTCTCCAGCAGAGTTATGAAACAGAACAAAAAAGAATCATATGGTAAAGAAAAACTCAGACCGACGACTCCTTATCTAATCCAGAACTTCATGCTTGTAAATCGAATCTAGGTCAGAAAATGCATTCAAAAGAAACATTTTGGGGCATGACAAAATCACTGAGTCTATTTTTTTTTAGTATCACAGTACTACACACCTCAGGGTTACATACAGGAGACGAGCTAGATAAACAACAGAAATAGCATCAAATCCACATAGTGAATGTGAAAAATCAGCTACCCAGATATTTATTTAATTAACTCTTTTATCATGATTAATGATGCCAATGGTCATTTTAACCAAAAATGGATAACGATTCAAGTAATGTATTTAAATAAATATTACTGAATAATTGAGAGTATTACAAAGTACATTCTCATTTCTGAGTATTTTTCAAAGTGATTTCTGAACAACTTTTCTGGCGCTACACATGGAAGCCTCAATTAAAGAAATTCAATGAGTTTCCTGTTATGCTTCAGACAGGAGCTAAGTCGAGTCAGTGGAACCACTCTGAGTTTCTGCCTTTGGCCCATTCTGTAAGGGGATCCTTCGTGAACCCTACCACCACAGACTGCATGGAAACCTTGCCTGCTCCTGAGGGCCAAACCTTTGGGCTTCCTGCTCTGTCCAAGGGTGTGAGTGCCTCAATTACCACAGTGAAACAGATGCTTATTTTAGAACAAAAATAATCAATAGGTTTTAAGGTAAATATTATTACTGAAAACAAACAAGAAAACAACGGAAAGAATAGGTCAGAGACACATAGCCATCCTACTCAAGGGAACTGGAAAGGCATGTCCCTTACCCATGCCATGTTGTGAAACATTAGGAAATAAGAAGTTGCAGTTCTGCCATCAGAAGCTACAGTGACAGAGTTATAGAACACCTGGAGACCTGCCAGGCCTCAGCAGCACCAGAGGTTCTTAACGGTGCTGAACAACCTCCTGCCCCTCCATCCCCTGCCCAAGGACCCTTTGGTCCCAGGCCCTCTCAGCCCTGTGTTGCTGTGGGACAGAGCACTGAGCAGGTGCTCCACCTGGTACTTTGTCTGCTGCCCACACCAAGTGTCCACACCTTCTCAAGAAGCCCTCACCAACCTCCAATTCCCTTCCCCTAGCTCTCCAACAGGTCCTTTCAGAAAACATGGATGTTTCAGGAATGTTTTCTCTTTTACAGAAGTTCAAGCTTGTGCCTGCTTGCTATTCTTTTCCTTAGGTGTCTGCCTTTAAAGTAGCTATCCTGGGAAAAAAATCCCAAATCCAACACAGCCACCTCCCAGTTCTCATAGCATACAGATTCATTGCCTGCCCTTTGCACAGTACAGGAGAATTCTGATACCCTTCAGCTCATCCAGCTACGGCCTTTAATTGAAGGCTTTGAGTGCCTAATATAGTGAGATGTAACTCAGTGGAAGTCCCACATGTTCTCATTAAAAGTAGACAAGAGACCTCAAAAATTACACTGGCTGCAGCTACATCACCATTCTGTGGGGATCAGCCAGCACCACCTCTGCAAACAGTGTGGTTATTGCTGGGAAATCCCTGCTGCAAACAGTGCTGACTTGAATGCTGTTTCATTATGTGGATTTGTGTTTAAATGGAACAAATGAGGGGTCTTCCTTCAAAAATTCTGAGCTTTCTAGTTAAATGCCCATGGCCTAGAGTCCCAACACAAACCTGAGTAATTCCAGCAGTCCTGCTGACCTCAGTTACAGTCACAGGTCACTGCAGATCAAGTTTATCAGGTAGCAATTAAATGATAAGAGTGGAAGTAAGATTTTTTTTTTCAAGTTCCTTCCCCTGCCTTTCCAAAATTCATAAGAAGTTTTAGCTGACTAAAAAGTATTAAAGGAACAGGGTCAAGAGTCATTAATTCACACATGACCACAGTTCCAGTAGTTAAAAGTTAAAGTGATAAGCTGTTGATACCTAAATTCCACCTATAGAAATTGTCTTAATTTATGCACAATTAAAAAAAAATCAACCATTTTTAATGTCAGTTTTTAAAAGTTCCCTTTGTATCATACAGTCATGGTTACAACTAATATAATTCTGAACAATGAGCCCATAAACACTTGAGCACTGACAATAAACTTCCCTTTTAACCTTCCTCATTATCCTCAGTTCAGGGCAGACAAGGTAATAAATGCAAAGACAACTTCTGCAGAAGGTCTCAGTACCCCAGCCAGGGCTCCAGAGGTCTACTTCTAGAAGTTCTGAGTATAAAACCATCCTCATCATATATCTCTTCCCAACCCTCCCGCAGAGGCAGTCCTGAACAGCACGCTTTTCCCTTTTTATTTATGTGAATTCTCATGACATGTCATGCACCACATTCGCAGCAATCACTGACAGATAGTTAAAATTTCCAACAGGCTACAGGGGAAACCATTTTCCACCAACTGTTCTCCTACATGCCAGGATAAAATATATCTTGTGGACTAAATCTCTTCCCACTTGTATCCTGCCAAAAAGTGCGGTTTGTTTTTTTTCAGATGAGGCTTGAATGAAATTCCATTAGCTATTCCTGAGCTAGGGCAGAATAACTATTCCAGCATTAAAAAAAAAAATAAAAATCTAACCACAGATAATTGAACTTGTCTCAAACATGAACTGTTTTCTGGAAACATGACATCGTAACAGACTTTAGTACAACAGCAAAGTTCTTTGGTGTGTACAATCCTCGAGAAATCAAACCCGGTTAGAGACCACTTGAAACCGTAAGGTATGTCACTACCTAAGAAGACTATTTGAGATCAGCTATGAGGCTTTAACCCTAGATTTGTTCATCATGGATGGATAAACACATCCATTAGTTTCCATGGTTTACAGCCTATATATGTGAAGAGCCATCAGAACTCAGGAAGCTGTTCCAGAATTGCTCTCATCACTTGTTAATTTGTGATATGCCTTTTCACTACAGCACTAGTAACAACATTATTTTTTGAAAAGGCATTGTTTTACCCATGTTGTGTTTCTGTGATGTTTTATATAGTTGCTTTTGGTTTTGAATACTATACCAATGTAAAGACTGAGAAGTAAGAGGTTTCATATTTAGTTTGCTGGAGATCGTGGATGTAAGTAGAAAGTATATGTTTTCATCCAGGCTTGCTAAGAATTACAGCACGTTTCCTCTAAGCACTGTAACACACTGAAAATTTGACTGGATTGAGTTTAAGCTTTGAACAGTTGAGAGAAAATGAGGAATTTCAACCAAGCCACAGTAAATCCAAGCTTTGCTGGTGTTTGTACTTGAGGTATCCGAAGGTATATTCACCATTTCAGTCTTCACAATGGAAGCTCACAGCACACTAGGAGTTGGGCAAAAGAGGGAGTGACAGCCTCAGCCTCCATACTTACTACTACAGATAATGCTAGGAAGAGCAGAAAATATATAAATAAGTCATCCTGCTACCCAAATTCTGCTCTGATCTCCTTCTCATAGCTTGGAAAGAAAACTGGATTTTCTCCAAGGCTAGACAGGTGGCAGGGAAATATTTTTTGGTTAATTACCTCAGAATGCTGGGAAAGGTGTGCTGCTACCTCATGTCTGCATTGCGCTGCCTCACACTGGTAATTAAGCTGATCAGTACTGGTACATCTACCCACCAATCAAAGCTGGATATAAGGGATATTTTGAGGAGACAAAGCATTAAACAGCATTGAATTAAGAGTTTGGGTAATCAAGATGGCACATGTTCTACTTGAAAAATAAGGCCAGTCCTTCCAAAAGAGGGACAGCTGGCATGCTGAAAGTCAATCTTAACTACAAGAAATGTGTTTCTTGCTTTAAGAGTCACAGTTGGGGCCTCTGTGCAGGCCTGTAGCTAATGAGTTGATAATGTCTCCTTCAGGGGAAGGGAAAAAGGCCACTACTCAAATTCTCCTTGATTCCTCTTCATTTGGGATCCTGGCAAATCAAAGGCGGCTCTAATATTTTGATAATGACCAATGTTGCCTATGGCGGACTCGGTGACAAGCACACTCAACCCAGCCTTAAATTAAACACAGCTTTGTAAGTGAAAAATTGTAGACTACACGTAATTGGTTCAACTGAAATTAGGAAAACTATGTGCTTTTACACAGCATGTGTGTTTTCAGTATTGCAAATGTCTTACTGTTTCTGAATACTGGACTAACCCTTCATATTGTGACATTCTTGAACACATCCAAATTTAAATGCTATTATTTTTAATGCACTGTTTTCTGTAGAGAATACCATAACAAAGTCAATTTTGTATCATTAACAGCAGAAAAAGAGATTTTCTGCTATGAGTGCTGCCAAAAGAGGAAAAAAAAAGCAGCCTCATGTATTTCTCTAAAGATAAGTATGAGAGATGTTCTTTATATTTCTTCAAGTAAATAATGTAATACCCTGCTGAATCCACACAAATGTAAAAACAGACAGAGAGATGCAAGGTTAGTGACTCTCAAATATTTTTCAGAAACAATAATCTGGCCCAAGCACAAACATTCATGTGGCACTGAGTACTTAACCTGGAATTTGCCCCAAGGATCCATGGAAATGAATATGCACGTGCAAGCAGACAATTTAGTGCCCAGGCTTTGCACTGGACTGGTTACACAGATTCAGTAATTTTTGCTATATTGTCCATACACAACATGAATCAATTACTTGGTCAAATTAGGCAAGCAATTAAGCATGTAGGTTTTTACAGAGTGGTCCCTTAGCATTACCTAACCCAATAATGCCTGGACTTACATCTAACTTACTACACAAGATATTTCTAGAAGCAGCCTGCTTCAGCCTATGAGGCCTAAAACACAAACTGCAGCAGACCTTAAGAGCACTAATCAGTATTAATCGCAGCGTTCATGGGAATTTTTCTACATAAATCAAATTAACAGATTACACAATTTCTAAACTACTACTCCCAACAAACTTTAGATAAATAATAGCTTACACTGCTTTTTAAAGACACATTCCTGTCAAGTCTAAGTTAGAAACTAGTCTCAATCTCTAAAAAATAAGCAACTTCAGCATTTGCTGAATTCAACTGCTTTTTAATATAAAAATGCTACAAAAGAAATAAAAGTGTTGAGATGGCAAGTTATGATTGGAGTCCAATCCTGACATGCAAAGGTGATACCACTTGAAATGCTGCTAGACTGATCTTCTAATAAAAATGAACAATACAATCAAATAAATTATATGAGGTCATGAAAACTATTAAAGTAATTCATCAAACAGAAAAGAGATCTTTCGATTTTCAGGGAAATACTACGACTCCAAGCATCCCTCTACAATCTCTTTCATCATTTCAGTAATTTTCAACATGAGCCTGTCCTCGTCTGAATCCATCCTGTGCTGCCTCCCGCTTCTCCCCCTCTTCTCCTTTAATAGTGTTCAGAGAGAACTTCAAGATGTGGGCTAATGGAGCTGGCATGGGTTGAAGTTTAATATTGCATGTGCTTAACTTTTTGTGCAACTGACCAACATGACATGTCTAACTGTATAAATGGAAGTTTTATGGTGATAAGATCAGTAGTTACTGAGATATTTATGTGACATGCTGACAGATATAAAACTACAAAGCTTGCTTTTATGCCTTACATCCTCTAGAAAAAAAAAATAAATACTAAGATGATGGGTCACTTTGAAGAGAATTTATTATCTGAATTACCTAATACCTGGCTAAATTCTAATATGCAAGATGAGGTCTCAAAAATACTATTAAAACTATGAACTTTAATTTCAGAGGATCTTAGTATTCTCTGCCAAGTGGGGCAGAGTACAGCCAGTTTGCTTGTCTCACACTCTCTCTAGATCATGGTGCTGTCATCCAACCAAAAAGGAGAATGATGACACAAACCAGAAAAAGGCACAAGATAATCTCTCTAGTTTTTATACTCTGTTAGTTTAGGTCTCTTAGGGAGATTCTCATTGCTGCTAAGGTGGAGGAGGAAGACTATCTGAGGGAAGAGAAGGTCAAGATTAAAGAAAATGTGTTATTTTTGTGTGTATATATGTATACACACACACACACATATAAATATATAAAAATCTCAGGATGAAGTGGAATCTCTTTTACATTTTGATTTGGGGAAAACCAACCTCAGAAGTTCTTACAGAACAGATGCCAGAGAAGTGCTCCCCCCGAGCTGTGCCCACAGTTGAAGTTAAAAGCCTGCTCTACTTCCTTCTCTATTTGATGTGAATATTACTTCACACACTGAGAAGGCAGGCAGCTGCAGCAGTCAATAAAAGAAGGGGAACAGTCTGGTGACAGCAAAGAAGGCAGAAAAACAAAAATAAAAATACAAGTATTTTAAAAATAGAGACTTCTGGTGAAACATAATCCAGAGGAAAGGAAAGCTTCACTTCAGGGGACACAAGTATCAGGCAGTGTGCAAAAATACTCACCCTAAGAACAAGATAACTCAAAGGAGAAATTAATTGGCAAACTGGGGAGAAGTACAAAATATTCAGCTGTGATTTTACTTTCCCAGGAGATCAGACCCTTCTATACTAGAGAGAATGTGCAATGCCCTTCATCCCCACCTGAAATGCCCCTCAGCCCAATCTGTTAAAGCACACATTTTCCACAGGAACAATGATCTGTATCACCAATACTGACAAAACCAGCTTCAGCACCTCAAGGATCCCATGTAATCATCTGTTGTAACCCATCCACACCACCTTATTACACTCACTTCTTCTGTTTCCTTCTCACCTCTCACATTCAAACACAGGCAGGAAGATACACACGTACCTAGAGTAGAATAGAATAGAATAGAATAGAATAGAATAGAATAGAATAGAATAGAATAGAATAGAATAGAATAGAATAGAATAGAATAGAATAGACCAGACCAGACCAGACCAGACCAGGTTAGCCATCATGACTGTTCGTTCTTTGTGTATCTCAAGGCATGACAGGGACAACAGTTACTCTTGAGTGAAAGATATGTTTTACTTAGTTAATCCAAAAGTTTTGTTTTCTAGTTTCCCATAATCTCTCTGGTTTCTCTTATGCCTTTCTGCTGCAGCCTTCTTGATACAGGTATTTTATTTCTTTGGCCTGCTTCTTGCCTGAAACATCTGTTGGGAAGGAGTAAAGCCAGGCTTTGAATAAACAGAAGAGCAAGTGTTCCTGTCCCCATAGCAAGTGCACAGGACCACCATGCCTGTGTGTGAATCAGCAGGACATGTGAAGGTTCCAAAACTATTAGGAGTGGGACACTGGCTTTGCCATTTAGAATAACTATGCTGGAAAGAAAGGGGGTGGGAGGGAAATAAACTCATAAACCTTGTTAGGCACACAGTACATATGGCTTCCCCCCTCCAACATTTAAGAGGCTGAAGTGAATAATTCCTTCAGCTCTAAGCACCCATGCTTGCTGTTGGAAGAAAAAAAAATGGGAATTCTCCTAAGAATATTTAGACCTTGTTTAAAAATTAATGGTGTCTAATGGCAAATCTCCCTATTCATCACTGCTCTCAAAACTCCTTTCAGAAAAATCAGTGGCATTGTTAAAGCTCTATAATGACTTTTCTGGTACCACCATTTTAAGTTTATTTTGGATAGCATTTGAGGGATATTGTTGGTTGAGCCAACTGACCATGGTGATTAATATATAATTAAGATTCTTGATGACTCCTCTTGTGTCAGCAGGAACATGTCAATTCCTTTGTCTTCAGCTGATGCACACACTCGAGGCTGATTGCTCCAATACTGGTGGTGGCTTACATGTGAACTATCATCTAATGATTAGATAGAACTGACAGAAATAAAATTCTAATAATTACAACATAACCTCATATTTTAATTCAACCAAAAGTACTAAAAATATTTTTCAATAATTGTTGGGTCATCATATTACAAATCAAAGCCCCAAACCTGCTGGCTGTAGCTGCCTCTGCAAACAAGACATCACACTGAACTAAAACCTAATATCACAACAGAGGTGAAGTAGTAGAGAAACAGTACTGCTGTCATTGGAGATATGCTGATGTAAACACATGAGAACAGAATCTGGGCATTAGCACCATCTCTATGGTAAACTCATTATAGACTTCAGGTTAAACTGAAGTACTGATAGGAAAATATGAAAACAACAAAACAAGCACACAACAAATCCTCAGCCAGACAGAAACTATCAGGCCTTTGGTCCTCTTATATAACACCTTTCCTGCTCCTTTCACAAGCACAGCCTTGCTTCTTTAAAACAGTTCTGTAGTTTTGCCAGACAGAAGTCTGTTACAGGGCACACAAATGTGATTTTGTTTAGGGGACATTAACGATGCATGTGACAAAAGAGTAGCTGCATATCAGCCACGAATTAAAATCCATCACTGTATTTTAGTTTATTGATCTACTGTAAGCTTCTCAGCATTGTCTAATTTAAATAAAACTTCAATTTGTAACAATACTATAAATAGAAGGCAATATTGATCAGAGTGCCACCAGCCTGCTGAACTTTTGTTATCACTGAAGCCTGACCAGTTAATGTCGAATGTTACAATTTATTACACTGCAAAGTACAATACAACACAATAGCATTTAGATTTATAAACAAAGATATGTTGAACTACTGAAAACAAGTTCAGTCAGCTCTGAACAAGAAGAACATTCTGATTTACTGGTACTCCACAGCACTATTTCCCTACCTGAGGCAATATTTCATTACCTCTCTGATACAAACACCTGTTAACTCTGCAGAAGATTGAAGAATTTAATTTCTTCTAAACTCTTTTAAACACCAGCAAAACATCTGATGTCCATCAGCAAACATTCATCACTGTTGTGGTAGGTTTTTTTGAGCTTTTAAGGAACATTACCAGTTAAGATGGGCAAATGATGTCCTGTGAGACAGAGCCTTCATAATAAATAGTAGCAGATACCAGACCCCTAACATCACTTATCTTCTCCCCCTCTTCCCTTTCAGAGGAGTACAAACCGAACTAAATAGATATGAAAACATCATACTTACAAGTAAATTCCTCATTAGGGGCTGTCCTCAGGCAGCAAGCAATAAAACATTCTCTAGACAAAGAATATTTCATTACAGTTTTTCCACTCCTGAAGGTGTATTGTTTCAGGGAAATTACTGAACTGCCTTAAAGCAAGCTCAATGTCCCTGCACTCACTGGCCAGGAAAGCACTGGTGTTGCTTTTCAGAAGCGTGTGCTCACCTTGCATTCCAGGTGCAGACAAGACAGCTTCTCATGCTTCTTCCTCTTGAAGAGTAAAGTCACTGGGATAGCCTGCAAGGCAGAGAAACATCAAAGGAAACAGGTCTCTTGGGTTTGCTTCAGAGCAGAGGAAAATCAACACTTCCCAACCCAGGTTTCTCTAATCCAGAGCTGTAAATGTGACTTTTTTTATTTTATTTTTTTTTTCCAGACAATAAGGAAAGAAAGGAGGAAAGTTTTTTTTGTGAGCTGTTCTTGGATGCAGTACTGGTAGTGAAACATAATGCTCACCCACACATGGTTCAAAAGGAGATCACAAGCCAGTAAGGTATGGCACAATATAGACTGGTCAGGCACTGCAGGAGGGAATTCCTAAGACAATATGACAGAGGAGAGCCTCATTCTACAAAGGCAGGGAAAAAATCCTATCACAAGGGACAGGTATTCACCACTTCCCTCTAAAAATTCCAGAAACAAGACTCTAACACTTATTCCACTGAAGATCCTATATGGTAAAATGGCTTTGTCTTGGTGAAACTCTGGTGTGAATCTGCCTGCACATATTAAAATGAGCACTAGAGAAGGGATATGAATTTCAGAAGGTAGGCTGAACCCCAACAAAACCTCTTACCCACTTTAGCCTGCCAGTTCAGTTCTCTTCCCTTGCCTCCCTCTGACCATCAAATTTAGATCCCCTACAACTTTTCTTCCTCAAGTGCAGCCTGTCCCCATTCTCTGTCACCGTCAGGTCCTTCAGAGAAAAGGTCTTTCTTCCTGGCATCACAAAAGTCTGTCTTCACAGGAGGTCAAAGCCTCTCCTGTGCCTTTCCCTGGGTTTCTGCCAAACCCACACATCAGCACAAAGCACAGAGACTGGCTTCAACCCAGGCCCACTCTTTTTAAGGAAAAATAACCTATGCTACAAACAAAACCACAAGCATAAACCTGAGACCATCCATCCAGGACATACTCAGATTTCTCTGAGGAGAACTAAGCCATAATTTATTAGGAAAGAAGCTGCAAAAGAAGCAACCTTCAGCAACAGCCCCTTCTAGAGAAGAATGCCAGCCTCTGTGGGCTCTCATGATGAGCTGTGCACCTGCCCCTACTCCAGAGAAGGCAGCAAGAGGCAAAAATGCCCAAATTCCACCAAGACCCCAGCTGCAGCAGCAGGTGTAAAGGAGGGAACAACTTCAGCTACAAAACAGTGCAGGAATATCACATATATAGCACTGATGCCACTCTTATTTGAATTAGAAAACAATAATGTAAATAAAGTAATATTACTATGCACATTTCCTGAGAGAATTGTCTCTCTACAGAGCTCAATGTCTATTAGCCTTCAGCCAAAATAAAGGTCACCAGACAGTAGGTTCTTCCTTTTCTTCCTTCCATAGAGAATGTAATCTAGTCTGACGCTTTCAGACTGGGGAATTATTTTTTTAATTGGGAACTGTATCTGAAATGCTGTTACTGTAGAAATAACGTTGGGGGCTTAATTTTACTTATTTAAAACACAAGGAGGCATTTTGAAATGGTTTCAGGTGAATGGGGCATGATATAATGGGAGTTTTGTGGGAGGGATGTGCAATTATTAGATTAGCCTCTTCGGTTTGCATTCAAAATTCAGCACATCTCTACCTAGTTTTGATACTGTCATATTAGGGGTAACATGCTCTTTATATGTTTACTATATACAGGTGCATGCACTCCTAATGTGCCCTGACACACGTAAATATGCCGACACTCCCACTGTGAAGGCAGTCCTGTGAACGTAATGCATCCCTCCCCAGTAAAACAGCACAGGAAAGAAAAAGCAAAACAAAACTAAAACCAGTCAATTACTATGACAATATTTTAAGGCTTCATTTTTAGATGGCACAGATGTGAGATATTCGACCTAGCAATATCAGGCAATCTGCATATTAGGAAGATTCCTTGTTCAGGAATTTTAGAGGAATTTGGCAAATGTAAGTGACATTTGGTCCATTTCTACTCACAATGTAATTTCATGTGAAAATATTTGGCAGTCCTTTACATTGTCTTTCTAGGAAAAAGAATTAATCTAAGTTCGGCTCACATCTTAAATTAAATTTCAATTTTAATAATTCCCTAAATATAATTAGAATTTTAAAACTCTATACTGATGAAATCTCAGCCTGCACAACTCATAGTTCTATCACTCACCTAAGCAAGGAATTTAAATAATAACATTTTGTATCCTTGCAAATATCCAAAACAGTACAAAGTGTGATTCTCTGCATAAGCCATTGTAAATATACCAGGAATATGTTCAAATAAAATTAATAAATAATATTAACTCAATAAAATACAGAATGTCTCAATCTGTTGCAGGAAACTTTGAAGAGAGGTTACATTCACTGAATATTTTATTCATTAAAAAGTATTCACACCAGTCTAATCAAAAGTTTGGCTCTTGCACTCTCCTTTTCCTTTTCCAGCTGTCAAGTTCTGGTCTGAACACCACATTTGTTGACTTCTTCTGCCAAATTCTTGTTTAGTTTATGGATTCACAACTGGACAGAAGGAAAAAGGGAGGCCTGAGACAGGCCGGAAGATAGACAAGAGCAGAGTTGAATAAAGCCAGATCAGGTGAAAAGGAAATGAGATCTGGAAAGAATCAAAAGGCAGGAGGCCTAGGGAAGGACAAGAGCACATATGGGAGAGGATTTGCAGATTGAAGGGTATAATAATGGAGAATGGCAGCTAAGAGTCAATAAAACTAGCAAACAGATGGAAGGAAAAAGGACAAGGAAAGAGAAGTAAAGTTCAAAAGTACCAGAAATAGAGCAGGAGCTATTTAACACAGAAACAGACAGAAGGAAAGGAACAGAATGGAAAATAGAAGATTTCACTTTTAGTAAAAACCCCCTACAGTAAACCCTTCATCACACAGGGTTCCACATCAGGAAGCTATATTTCTATTTTCTCCACAAAAGTCCAATATTGGAAAAGTTTCAATGCAAAGGTAGAGCTGGTTAGGGAAAGAGTGGATAACTGAGCCTCCTGCATAATCTTAATGGCAATAACAATGCTATCTATTTTAAATAGTCCTAAAAGTACTAGCCAGAACCTTCAGACTCGTACACTCCATTTCTCTGCATATATACAGAAAGAATTCCAAAAAGCAAATAAACACCTCTTGCCATCTGCTGAGAAGCAAGCACTAAGAGTCTTTACGAGTCCATCGTAACAAAAAACTTTTCGGAGATGCACGGTACGTAACGTGATCCATCAATGTTTTTGCTTCACAGCCCTTGTTAGGATAGACATATGCAAAATGGTGTAGATTATCTGCTTTCTCAGAATGATATAGAAATTGCTGAATACTTTTATTAAATGCATATTAATTTATATAAACTTTACTTAAAAAAAAATCCTTGGCAGTTAGCGTGGACCATTGTATATATGCATATTAGTACACAATTTCATATACTTCAAAAACTTACAGATTGCAACAGCTATTTTGGTTTGTTGGTGGGTTTGTTTGGTGAGTTTCTTTATCTGTTTGTTTTGTGTGTTGTTGTTTTTTTTACATAAATATAGTACATGCTAAAATATTTTGAAAACACACAGAATAAACTATAAGGATTATTCCATGTTTTCACTCTTGTTACTACCCAAGGAAGTACATATTTAGGTGGATAAAGCATCTAAGTGACCTATGGAAAATACTAATGTCCGTTTGGTCTGGAAGAACAATCTCAAGTTTCTTGCCATTGGCTAAAGAAAGATTGGGTAACCTCTGAAAACAAATGCAGGTTAACAATAATTGCATTGATAACTCAGTCTGTTAAATATAAGATATACCAAGAACCTTTATCCAGAAAACAAGAATAAACCAAAGTATATTCACTCATTGCAGGCCTTAACGCATAAGACTTAGCAAAGTCAGGAAAGTCAGAGCAGCACAGTCTAAAGATCTATTCCAGTGAAATCACTTCAACTTTACTTATCTCAGTGATCCAAAGGTCCTATTCTGTATCACAGAGAATGCTCATTTACAGCTCTAGTAACTCTCTGTCCACTGTAGATAAAATGAGAAAGTCCTTCCTTCTTCTTCCCTGAAAGTAAAACATTTCTTATAAGAGCTGATTTCCATTTGAGGAGGAATATGGTCTACAGAAGTGTACATTCATCTATTAGGGGGCTTAAACAGTTACAGCTGTACCATGAGCATTCATTAAAATAATTATGTCACTAACTATGTTGGCAGAATAAAATTTTGAGTAATCTGGGCATGAGGCATCCACTAGTGGACAGATAAGCACCTCTTATAAATAGCCAAGATTTATTTTCAGAAAGAAATGGATGAATATTTAAGTAGTGTTGTACCTGCTTGATAAATCACATTATTTTTTTAAATAAAAATTGCCATTGAACTTCTGCCAAAACAGTCAGCTCCTAGCTTAATTTGGGTTCTTTGTAGGCTTTTGGGGCTGTGGGTTTGAGGTATATTTTTAATGCATATTTTGTTTAAAATGAAGCTCCAGAACACTCTTGATGTAATTTTCTTTTTAGATAGTCGAGTTACGGACCCCTGAAAAAAAAGTATTTTTAATGGAAAAGCTGACAACCCTTTAAGTGTAGCACTGTGAATGATGGCACCTTGATCAGAGTTGGAGCAAATGTTCAACGTGATATAAGCGACTGAACTAAGTTGTAAAATGACAAGGACTGAGTGAACAGTTTTTAATACAGATAATATTGTTCATGTAGTCTATAAATATAGAATTAAATGTTGACCTCTATCTCCCATGTCAAAAGTCAAAGTCAGTGTCAGCACATATTGTTTTTATTTGTTTCAAGAGAAAAATAGATCAACAACATTAACCTCACAATGAACAGAGAATTGAATGAATTAAAAAGCAGTAGCCCATAAATCCCTTTCCTTTTATTGGCACAGTGATAAAAATGCCTAGGGCTTAGAGGAAAAGGGTAGTCTCAGACACTAGTCTGAGACGCTCTGTGTGCACAGAGCTGTACATCACATACTAAAACAGAGGAACAGAGATATTAAGATTGGTACAGTCTCATATAATACACAATATCCATCAAATTGCGTCATAGCATCCTGCAAAACATGGCATGTCAGATATCCCTAAGACAAGTAGGTTATCACAAGATCATTTTAAAGCAACATTAGACCTTCCACCTACATGTGAAAAACGTGTCTCACAAAACAGATTAAATATGCAAAAAAAAAAAAAGACTTTAAACAATATTGTCTATACTTGCAGTACACCAATAATTTAAACCACCTCGAACAAATGTCGTTGTGTTTAGAGGGTTACTAGCTTCATCAGTCAGGTATCTCTTTAAATTGTTGCCTCAGCGTGATAGGACTGAGAGATATGACATTTCTCTCCCATTTAAAAAGTTACTTTTTCCAAAACACCTCATAATAATAAAGGCCCCTATTTCACAATGCCATAGTACATTTGACAGTTAAATAAAATGAGCAGTTTCAATTGCAAATTCAGTTTAATTGCAATTTTTAGTGCTGCATAATTAAACTAAAAATGTTCTAAAAAAAATTCACACGGGCAAAATTAGGATAGAAACAAAAGCATTTTCACAGTAGTTTAAGGTTTTCTAATCAGTTTCTAGAGAAACTGACAAAAAGTAACATACTCAAAGGAATCAGTTTAACAAAAGGAAAGGAAGGGTTTCAGCTGAAAAATTCAGCTGTTAGGTTTTGTTTACATTTCCTTATCCTCCTGCAGCTTGTAGGATATACACAAACTCTTTTGGTTTAATGCTCCAATGATTATCTGCTGGCAAAGTTGCATCATGTGAAAAACATTTTACAGCATTTGCACTGTGTACTAAACACACAAAAGCAACTAATTACAATGTTTGTCAAATCTGGAGCATGTTCTGTAGTAACTTACTGAAATCAAATGCTGTTTTTCTTCTTGAAATGGGCTGGCTGACTTCACCAGTAAAGTGTAGGTTTGGAGTGAAATCTTGACTCACACATACTCCTGAAGGCTGGTATGATGAAGCTAATCTATATCTCAGTGAGATAAGCCTTCTCAGGCTGAACATTCACAGGGTTTGAAAGAATTTTACAGCTGGCTATAAAGAACAACTTTTCTGCTCCACATGTATTCATGCTGCTTCTGGGCAGAATCAGTCATGGTGCTTTTCAAAGCTGGAAGATCAGAAGATTTCTCTATGACTTCTGGTAAAAAAAGCAAAGTCATACATTACACTATACTAAAGGATTGTTGATGTGTAGGGCAGTACTGAATGGCTGTATAAAGTGAGTCACGAGGTTTTGCTCAGCTTGTAGACTTAGTCTCAACTTCACATAGAGAAACGTTCAAACAAGGGAGGTACTTTCTAAACCATGTGTTTGATAAAAGTAACTTCAGCTTTGCTTTTGTCTTGAAGAATGCTGCCTACTGATTCAGAATACGTTCTTTATCGCATTAACACAGCTTGTATACTGGTAACATTATAAGATTGTAAGTTTAAAGTTTAGCTGTTACCAGAGCCAGGTAACAGATCCATCAACTCTGCAGCAAGAATATGCAAGTTTATGGTAGGTGGTGGTTCTTCGATGACAAACAAAAAAAAGTTCTGCGCTGTTGCTAGTGCCAAGATTTTCAGCCAGCAATTTCATAGCAGAGGCAGCTGCCAACCTGCACCAGAGGCTATCAGGAAGGATACTAACAGAAAATAAGCTTTGCAGAAAGAGAAGGAAGTCACAAAACTGCAGGAGCTAGATTTCCAGGAGCATCCCTAGAGAGTGTATTGACCAGGGCTCTATGGCAGGAGCTGAGCAGTGAGGTAAACACATGAATGATGCTGTAATCTCCTCCCTGGTCTTATTTCACCAGTGCTGTCCTTTAACTTGTGTTTCTTCCAGTATGCTGAAAGAGTCTTTTGATGTTTGTTGTTCTTATATGTTAGATATCAGTAAATTCACCCACTAAAAATGTAAATTCTCCCATATATCTATAAAACCAATGATAACACTTACTAAACTCTTAACTGCTTAACATAATTCCAATACTAAAAAGACACAACACTGGAAAATTACAAGAATATTTGAGTGTATGAACAGGAAATTAAAACAAACAAACAAAAGATAATTGACAGTGACTGTTGATACCGGTTGATAAAAACAAAGTTTATTTGTAAGTAAGAGCATTCCAACTCAGAATTATTGACAATTTAAAACTTTAGCAATCAGTCCTTTGATGTGAATTTCCTGTTTGTCCTTTTCTCCCAGAATTCTGAAAGCTTTATTTGTTGTACAAGCGGGAAGATTCTTTCTCCAAACATCACCCAAGAAGTTTGGCATCATATGTGGTGCAATGGATTGCACAGATATGTTACCTATGATATATTAATCATCTCAAGTCCTAGTGCAGGTGCTGTTATAGATTACAAATATCATACCTATATGTTAGGCAGGTCTGTGATTTTTGACATTTCTTATTTAGTTTTGAAATATGCAAATACCTATTCGAAAGTACAATGTTAAACTCACACAGCCTTTTTTCTACCGAATCTCGATAAATGACAACATCCCAGATTTATCAACATTGGCAATATGTTCAGCTCATGCAATGATTATCTACTTAAAGTCAGTGAATTTATTTAAAGAAACAGTTTATGTATTTACTAATATTTATTATTATTACTACCGTTTTAATAATAGTGAAATGCAGATAAGTCTTTAGCTAGCTGAAATTTTAGCATGAGTTCCAAGAACTTCACACATATTTAGCATACTGATTTCAGTTACAGAGAAGCACACAAGCAGATGAGCGTTGCAATAATCATTAGTTACAATTCTTTGATACCAGCTAATGTCAGCTTCCACTTTCAGAGCTGAAGAAAATATTCATAAGATTTACTTCTTGTAACAGAAAACTCGCTGTTAACTAGGATTCAGATCTCGTGTGTTCAGTCTCCCTATAGATATGAATTCCCTTTTAGGGAGTCTATTAAAAAGCTCTCACTGGTAACAAAAAAAAATAAAAATATACCACAATAAAGTGCATTCAGGCATTAGGAGCTAAAGGTACCTAAACCTGCAACACTAGTTGCAGAAAAGAATAATTAGACACACAGCTTACTTTCCTTTCTTGAAACCACAGTCATCTGAGAGAGAATATCATATTCTATTTAAAACATAAAACTTGTAATTATTGATTTCTCCTGCATACTTTTTACACCTTATATATCATACCTTTGAAGAGCTGTATGTTTTTAAACTTTCCATTAAAATAAGAGCTGGATGATAAGAAGGTAAGCTAGACCAATTTAAAATCTTGTAAGGCCATTAAGAACTTAGTACCAGAAAAACAGAAGTTAACAGAAGAAATTGTACACCACATTTTCACATCTGGGCTTGCAGAAATAGCTTTTGCAACTCACATGCTTCTCTCTACAATTGTGCTCTTATTGTCAGACTTTTGATCTAGTTGAAGAGGAATAAGGACAACCACAGAGCTACGTATGTCACTCAAACCCACAAATATGCTTACTGATATCACAGAAAACTAAATAAGAGCACACATTTGCTGATAAAGGAGAGGGACTCATTAGATCCTACAGTGAAAGCTAGATACAAACCAATCCAATTCAGAATTCATCCTTCTCATTTACAGTGTAACACATTTGTGGGATCTAGTTTACTAGAAATCGCCTTAGGGAAAAGAAAGGGAATCTAGAGTAATAAAAAAGTGTCAGAATAAATAAAGTGCTCACAACTACTGTTGCTTTGCTGACGCTAGAGAAGTGCATGGGGTTTTGTCACAGTTCTGGTATCCCCAAACATTGCTGCTCCACTATTTCTGCTCTTTCAGTGCAATTTGAGAAAAAAACAATTTATATACATTACTTAGTACATTGACAAGCCCAAGATTTTTATTATTCTTTTATTTTTTTACCCATCTACGGTTGCAAATTAATGAAATTATACGAGACTGAAGCCAATGACAACTGCTAATCTGTAAGCAACAACAAGCAAGGAAAAGCTGATAGGAGTACAGCTGTTTTATTTTAATTGAGGAATGATTTTATGTTGGAAGCACTCAATATTCACAGCAAATTAAAAATAATGAAGTGAATTGATACCAATGATTTTTTTTTTTTTACCTACTATCCCTTTGTAAATCTATTTCTTCACACAAATTGACATGTCTAATTGATACATACGCTATTATTCCTCATTAGTAGGCTGAATAAAATAATTCTTGATTAAATTTATTGCAATTTACAATCCAGCATAATGTTTGCAAGCTATAAAAGTCAATCAGCAGGAAATAGGTAACGTTATTGTTTCTTATATATACACAATAATTTCATGGGTTTCACGGGACCTTCCCAAACAATTCATTTCTTCTCAGGAGATAAGCTCTGTCTCCAACAGGTCACTTTGTTTTTTACATGAACAAAAATGTATTTCAGTCCATGCATTCTTCTGAGAGTTTTTTTCCTTTTTTAAAATAAATATCACCTCTAATAAGCAAATTATTTGTGTATTTAGCAATCTGTTAGAAGTTGTCTGGAAGAGTTACTCTTCTACTAACACTCACAGAATTATGCAGAACAGCTGATGATTTACTTTGCCTGGATTAGAGTGTTTGATTTATATTGTGCTATTGCTGTGTGAAAAAACTTCAAGCAAGTGGCAAAAATTCAGAATTTTAATGGAACAAAGAAAGTCAATAGCAACATCGACAAGCAGAATGTATATTCTATAGGGCAAAATTTCCAACCAAAAAGTAAATTGAATCCATGGCAGCTCAGTCTGTTCTTTATAATTTTTAGCTCCTCTACTTTGTAGAAAATTCTTTGGTATTATGAAACTGGCACAACATCTATAAGGTTACTTTCTTTTCTTATGGCAAGCATATTATGAGCAGACCATTTCCATGGCCTATTGCTCCATTTTCTCTGGAGAATGCTGGAAGCTGGCACAAGATTGGTGCCCTCACTTTAAAGTGGGCTTCAGACTTGAGAAATAATTTACCCTAAAATGCAGCATATATACTACATCTAGTGCAGACATACAATAGTGATCCTACTTTTTGTCATCTTAAGTTAATATAATTTCTTTTTGAGGAAGAGCTTCTGATGCCCTGATCGTGTCTGTTCCCTGACTGCAGTCTCTGTCTCAACTTGTCCAGATAAACTGGAAGAAATTGCTCAAAGAACCCAGATGCTATTGTGTAGAACCATGGAATTGGAATTTAAAAAAAAAAAAAAAAAGAAACTGAATTGGGAATGTCTTCCATACATATTACATTAACTCAAATATTATTATTTTTTGATTTAATCTTTCTAGTTCAAATCTAAGTCCAGCTTCTAGAACTGATGGAGCAGTTGTCACCACAAACAAACAAACAAAACCCACAAAACCCACAAAAACCCAAACAAGTAACAAATAAAGGTACATGTCTTAAAGGTGAAATGTGACAGTCCCTATTGAAAAATAATCTGGTTTGGATCCTACAGATATTTTAGACTCACAATTGTGGTTTTATACAATATAATTAGATTGTTTAACTTTCTGGTTGTTGTTACTTAAGAGATTTGATCAAATCTTTGTAAAAGGCAATAGACATCAGTTCACACACTGATGGCATTTTAAAACTAATCTCTGCATTTTGAAACTAAGAGGAAAGCTTACTATCAACATCAAACACAGCTGTTTCAGGATTCATTTCCTATTTTACACATATCAAAGAGCTCTGTTTTAAAGAACGCTAGAAAGTGGCCTAAAAAAAGGAGCCCTTGGAAGCAGGCACAGGTTTTCTAGTATTCCTAGGGGAATCTGCCATTTCAGAGAATATGCTGTCACCAAGAACTGCACAGTGTTCCACACCTGAGATTACCTTTAAGGGTGACCAACAGTATTTCCAGCTACTATGCTATCCACAGCAGAGGAAAAATAATCAGGAGCTATGGCAACCACTAAGCCTTATTTAAACTGAATTCTTAAATATACATCCTCCACATTGCATTTAGCCTCTGCTGACAAAGGTAACTAATTCATTAAATCTTTCCAGCCTTTTTCTCTGGGCAATATGTTTTTTAAAAACCAATGCATATCCAGTTTATTCAACAAAGTGTTATCTAGGTCTATACAGACCCAGAGAGGCCAAAGGCCACCAACAACTGACCAGTAGGCAATCGTCATCTCAGTACAAGCCAAAACAAGGGACAAAGACAGTGCTGGCTGCCCACAGAGGGTTGTAAAGGCTGAGTCCTCACCCTGTGCTGTGCCCAGCCACAGAAAATCACAGAATCACCAAGGTTGGAAGAGACCTCAAAGATCATCAAGTCCAACCTGTCACCCAAGACCTCATGATTAAACCATGGTACCAAGTGCCATTTCCAATCCCCTCTTGAACACCTCCAGGGATGGTGACTCCACCCCTCCCTGGGAAGCACATTCCAATGGCTGATGGCCTAATACACCAAGGCGTGACCATGATAGCCTTAAACAAAAATCTGAAGACAGGGGAGAGTCAGAGAGGTATAGAGGAGATCCATCCAATATTAGAAGACCTGAAAATGAAGCAGCGCAGGGCTGTGGGCAGTGCTCATTCAAAGGAAATAGCAGGGACTTACCTGGGACTTACTTCTGTATTTCAACACACATTATCTTGTCATCTCTTTTAATCTAGAAGTACCACATTAAGAAAAACATGACAGAGAAGATTGTGATCAGCCTTAAATACACCATTTTCTTTCAGCTCTAACAAACTCAATAGAAACACTGTTTTATAAATGAGCACAATGAATTGAAACACAATAATCTTGTTAATCCAAGCTAATTATACACAATTATATATACACACAATTATATATACACACACACACATACATACATACACACATGGATGTGCATGTATACAGCAAGAGAGGGTCCACTGCTTTCACATATGTACTGTTTATATTACAAAGTTTGGATAAGTAAGGAATGCAAGGTCACAACTTATGGTTTAAGGATAATCTGCTCGGGATGCTTGAAGTTGCAAACATAAAGTCAGAGCAACACATTTATAAGAGCTCTGGAATTTAAAAATCTTAACAGCATTTGAAAGAAGTAAAAAAATTAATTAAAAAAAAATTCATTCACTTTATTATATTCAGTATAGGAGAAGACAAAGGCATTGTCCAGCTGAGTCTATATCAAAAGGAAACACACACAATAATATCCGCAACTTGATACCAATTCCAAACACAAGAAGTAACAAATTTGGTGACAAAGCTGTCAAAATATGTTCTGCAAATATATTGGCAAGAGATCTGGACATACTAAAGAAATTCAGTGAAACAAAATAGGTGCCAAATGGGGATGTTTGACAGAGCGTTCAAAAATACATTTAGACCAAAGCAGGAACGCATCCAAGAGAGAGATTCTCTACATAAATTATCATGAAACTATTAGAAATAATTGGCCAGTGATTTCAAAATATTACATATACTTTTAATGTTATCAAAGAACTGTGTTGTGAACCATGTGTGATTTCTTGGCGATTTAATTTTTGGCCCCACAACAGCGTTTTTGGATGCAAGTGAAAATACTATATCCCATACTGTACGTCAATCTGTAGTCTTTGAAATTGCATCAAGCTTCCAAATGCTTTGAAAGGCTGCTAGGGGAAATACTGTAGAAGTCTGAATACTCTGTGATGCTGCAGAGCACAGCTCTTGCAGGGGCTCTGCCAAACAGATGCCTCTCCGCAAGGCTGAAGAGTGCCTAAGTAACAAAGACGTCACAACCAACCTCTCCAGCAGAGGATAGCAGTGTCTGCAGCCACAAGCAACCACGTCAGCACAAGCGTCAGCCCCTGCAGCAGGTATCACAGTACTGATGCATGCTGGTGTGCTTCTCTGTCATGGCTAAAGGTACAAGTACCCATTTAGGTACAAGAAGACCCAAGTGTTCTGCAAGTCTAATAGGAGCAGATTCATTTATACAACTCTGTATTACAGGCATTTTTAAATAAAACAAATTCAACTAAACATTTGCAGATACTTCTTTGAACGCAGATAACCACTGCAGAGAAACCTTGCAAGAGGGGCAGCCTGCAGCTGGATGGCTTGGTGAATGAAGAGGAGGGTTAAAGGGGCTGCCCTGTAGAGCTACCTATTCACATCCTTTGCATGCATGAAGTTCAAATTTCTATTGTTTAATGGTTTGCAAGAAATATATTAATATATGCTTTATAACAGGTAAAACCAGAGCAAGTCAAAGTAGCTACTCGGAAACAAGACAAAAAGAGGCAAGGCAACACATATACATAAAAGACAATGCTCTTCAATGTCAAACCATTTCCTTGCATTCAGTCGATACAGAAGAAACCAGTATCACATACTAGGTCTCTTACTACAGACAAAATATGAGTGTAACACAGCAGCATGGTTATCAGGGTGCCGGGGCAGCTTACTTGAGCCTAGATTTGCATCCCAGCTAAATACTTGTTCTTGAGCATGCACTGAAATTTAGAGTGCCTGCTCAGACCAAGTTGAAAGTTTACAGCTTAGGGTATCTGGGGTTAAAATCTGACCCATCTGAAATGTATTCATGAATTCACTAGGTCATATTATAATCTACACAAGTTTCCATAGTGTATTGGAGTGGGCCTCCTATTAGGGCACTGAGACAAGTCAGTATTTGTCATATGTTTGTTCTCAAAAAATTGTTGCTGATTGTTTTAAAAACATTTGTATATACATATCATTAAATGCCCCAATTATTGTCCTAAACCAAAGAAACTCACTCTGAACTTGAGGCTGTACAAGGTAAGATTTGTGACTGTCTTTGACTCTGGCAAGCTCGTTTCTTGCACTTGAAATGAGCCACTGAGAGGGCCCTCTCCCACACAGACAAGCTTTTTCCTAGTGCAGGAAGATCAGTTTTCCTCAACAACCAAAGCCAAAAGGGCACAGAGTTATAATTTAAATATCCCATATCTCTCTTTATTGAACTGTGATGAGAACTTTCCAGAAAAACTTTATTTTATTCCTTCTTATTCATTTTGATACCTTCAAGGGCTGCCTCCTGCTCCCTCCATCCCTCCCCAGTTCACTCCCCGGTTCCTGTGCTCCTCCATGGCTGTGGTAGGTTTGGGAGCAGGGCAAGGAAAAGCTCCAAGTTGCGTTGGAGAGCGTGTGACGAGAGTTTTGTGGCAGCCTTTAGTTCTGGGCAAAACATTCCAGTTTTTGGCAGCAACATAAAAATAGATATACAAACATTTTTACTAACTATTAAGCTGCATCCTGTCAGAGGATCATGTGCTTTACATTTGAAATCTAGCTTTTGGAATTTGATATAGATCTTTAAAATAGGCATTTGCGAGACAAATGAATTCACTAAAAAAAAGCCCCAAATAATTAGTAGCAATGCAGACTGAGTTACCTAAATGGATGGGGTTTTAATTCTGCATCAGCACTTCAAAAGTAATATCATGTTAAGCAGTAGTAACTTTTAAGTTGCCATAAAGTCAAATAATTATATTTGTGAATTTGTTTAATTGCCAAGCGTAGATAAGCATATGCCCTGCTTAGCCTGTGAAAAACTGAATGCAGCATGCTCCAACAAAGAGTCTTTAAAATGAGACGTGAAGAAAATATTTGAATTACATTTCCCTGTTCCAACATACCATTTTTAAAAAGCACTTTCAACACTGAACTAGGCCTTTACAGTTAAGGCATTTTACAAGATGATACTGAGCTATGTTTCCTGTCTATGAAGAAGGCACCAGCATATAAAATGGTAGTGAATTTGCATTACCTCCAATCCATCATTCTTTGAGTGCGCAGGAAAAACTGTGAGACCTGCTGCAACAAAGCACAGCCTTGTGTTGACAGATTCTTATTTAAGTGACTGTGAATACAACAATTCCACAAATAATTTGTCAAGTGTGTGGCTGAACTAGCTCTGAACCCTGATAAATACCAACTCTCCTCACTGCTACAAAGGCATGATGTTCTGTGTGCGGGCAGTGAGTAACAAGCACCAGGATTTAACAATCGATGCTACTATATTTCTCTTCTCTTTGTGGTTAAAAAAACCTTGAAGAGTGGCTCTTCAGCAGTGTTAAGTACTAGTGGTGGCTATGCCTTGCAAATCTAAGTAATACACTGAAGGCTGAGGTAGAAGGAAATAGCACACTGCATCCATTTTTAGTTGCATTTAAAACATACTGTTTACATTCTCTGGTGAAAACCAGTCTTTACCGCATAGTTTAGCAGACTCTTGTTTAATACAGGCTACTATTAAATGTATCTCCTTCAAGGTATGATAATAGAACTTCTACTTTGCTGCATTTTGCATCCTAAGGCATATATTTGGGCTGGAGCAATTCAGGAGAACAGTCTCTTTTAGGAAAAATAACACAAATTCTAGAAGAACACATGTACATGTTAATGGGGGGGGGGGAGGGAAATAACTCCTTCCAGGTATTTGATTGAAATGAAGATAGCATTTTTTCTGTCATGCAGTGCATTCTAAAGGCATTATAGATGTGCAAGGGGGAAAAAAAAATAAATAATTTTAAAGAAAATGTAAATCTAATCAGTCTTGAAGCTAGCAATATATACATAAATGTCTCTTGCAGACATAATTTAGTATGCATTATTAATTTATTTTTCATAAAGCTTTCCAGCTACAAAAAGGATAAGTGGAAATGTGCACCCACATTGACGATAATGTTCATTTGTCAGGCAGGAGGGAACGTATTAACAAATGTCCCCCTCCTGAAATCCCAACCTAAAGGATGTTGAAAATCTCTGCAGAAAGCCCAGACATGCCTATTGCAAACAAGACTATTTCAGACATTTTAATAAAGCACCAACCTTTGATGGGACATGAACTTCAGCATGCTGTTTGAAAGCTAAAACTGTTACAAACTCTGCACATCAAAAAATTATAATAATTTAAGTCAATGATATTTATAATTTTTAGTATAAAATGCCAATGCCTATAGAAATAATTGTGTGGTACTAATAATTAGTCCCAATACAGAATATTAA